>NC_053389.1:286386642-286686642 GCF_905171765.1 Bufo bufo
AGAGTCAATTTAAGTCAGGTTTGTCTGACACCCTCAAGGATATGCTAGTGTGTTATCCACCCCCCGAAACCTTAGAACAAACCATGACGTTAGCCATTAGGCTAGACCGACGGGTTAGGGAACGACAGCGAGAACACCTTCTTGTTCCACAGATGGTTCCCAAGATGGAGATGGGTCCAGTGATAGCAAAATCCGAAGGCTTCTCTGATGAACCCATGCAGCTGGGCATGACCAGGAAGGAGCAGCGTCGTCGTCGTGGAGTGTGCTTCTACTGTGGCGGTTCCGATCACTGGGTCCGACAGTGCCCTAAGATCCCTTCTTCCGGAGTTCCACCCAAACCAGAGGGCTCAACAGATAAGCCCAGGAAGTAAGAACATAAAGGCCGATGCCTTGTCAAGAAGTTTTTCTGCCTTTCAGTCTACTGATACCCCTCCCGAACCCATCCTTCCAGCCAATATCATCATGGCATCATTATCCTCTAATTTGGCCTCTGATATTGAATCAGCTCAACATCTAGCGCCTGCACATACACCTTCAGATAAGTTATTAGTTCCCACGCATTTTCAGCTCCAGTTATTGGGTCAGTGTCATGATTCAGTTTTATATGGTCACCCTGGTATGGAAGGCACTCGTGAGTTGGCTTCCAGATCATACTGGTGGCCTACTTTGTTAAGAGACGTCAATGTATATGTATCTGCTTGTGAAATGTGCGCCAGATCCAAAACTCCTAGGACACGTCCTGCTGGAGAGTTACAACCACTACCCATTCCCAGTAAGCCCTGGTCGGATATTTCTATGGATTTTATTACTGACCTGCCGTCTTCTGAGGGTAAGTCAGTGGTTTGGGTAGTGGTTGACAGATTTAGTAAGATGGCACATTTCGTTCCTCTGAGTAAACTTCCTAGTGCTAAGAGTCTAGCTACTGTTTTTATTGATCACATTGTACGGCTTCACGGGATCCCGGAAAATATTGTTTCTGACAGAGGCGTTCAATTTGTTTCTAAATTCTGGAGAGCTTTCTGTCAGAAAATTGGGATTTCTTTGGCCTTTTCACCCCGAGACTAATGGTCAGACGGAACGACTAAATCAGACTCTTGAGAAATTTTTAAGATCCTACATCTCTGAAAATCAACATGTGTGGGTAAAATATCTTTCGCTGGCGGAATTTGCTATAAATAACCATGTGAATTCTTCTACTGGGGTTTCCCCTTTTTTTTGTAACCTTGGAATCCATCCTCGATTTAACTCTAGCTCGTTGATACCTTCATCTAATCCTGAAGCTGATAGAGTAACTTCTGAACTGTGCATAGTTTGGGCACGGGTCCAAGTGAACCTGCAAAAAGCCCAAGAACAACAAAAACAGATGGCTAATAGGAAGCGTTCTAATGGGGTTAATTTTGAGCTTGGTGACAGGGTCTGGTTGTCTACTCGGAATCTACCGCTGAGGGTGTCTTCTAGGAAACTGGCTGTGCTGGGCCGTATGAGATTATTGGCGTTATTAATCCTGTATCTTTTAGATTGAGATTGCCGGACTCATTTCGTGTTCATAATGTTTTCCATAAATCGTTGCTTAAGAAATATATTCCACCCATTGTTCCGTCGCAGTCAGCTCCTCCTCCCATACAAATTGACGATAAAGAGGAGTTTGTAGTCTCCGAAATTGTGGATGTTAGAAAGGTCAGAAACTCCTGGCAGAACCTTGTACACTGGAAGGGCTATGGACCCGATGAGAGGTCTTGGGTCCCAGCTACTGAGATCCACACCCCGAGGCTCATCAAGAAGTTTCATGATGAGCATCCTGGAAGTTTTGTACCCAAGGGCTTGGGTCCTGTGGCCCCTCGAAAAAGGGGGGGTACTGTAACGGGGCGCCGAAGGCGCACTCAGTCTCCCATCAGCCGCAGACCTGCTGCTTAGCTTCAGGAGCGATGATCTGTGTTTGGCCTCGTTCCCAGGGCGGCTTTGCTAGCTGGGAGGCTCCCTGCTCCTAGGTCTGCCTTGAGCGCCAAACTGATCACTCGGTGCTCGACTTGTCTGTCTGTCGGTCATGTGACGCTGGCCACGTCACATGACCCTCACTCCCCACTATAAATACAGACAACCTGCTGGCTACAGGTTGCCTGTGATACTGGTCCATTGGTGCTTCCTTGTTCCTTGGTTCTAGTCTGCGGCTGCTTGTTTTGATTGACCTCCTGATCTTGTGACCTCGGCTCGTTCTTTGACCTCGACTTCGTCTCATCCTTGTACGTATTTGCTCTCCTGGATTGACCTCGGCTATGACTGTTGACCCTACATTTGCCCACTCCATTTGTACTCCCGCTTCTCCTGGTTCTGACCCTTGGCTTGTTGACCTTCTGTATCTTTCCTCTGTGCACTTACGTAAGAAAGGGACCGTCACCCAGTTATGCCCTGTCGCCTAGGGCGGGTAGTGTAAGTAGGCAGGGACAGGGGTTGAGGGTGGAGTCAGAGTGCACCCTCTTTCCTTCCTCTCTCATCCCTGACAGCACGACTAAGTTCAGGACATGTGCCATGCACGACTCGTGTGTCATTTTGCCCTGTTTCAGCGTGCTCAGCAGATTGGCCCCGTTGTCGCACACCACTTTACCAACTGTCAAATTGAGCAGGGTTAGCCACTGATATCAGTCTGTGACCGCAAAGCTGAAAGAAGTGCTGGACCAGTGTGGCTCTTGGCTTCCAGGCACAACAGCCGCAGCACAGCGTGTTTGTGGTCAGATGTATCTTGGCACCGACACTGTGTGCCATAGATACAGTCACTTGCCGCTGAACGTGGCCATATAGCTCTGGGATGTCCTTCTGGGAGAAATATTTCCTTCCGGGTACCTTCAATTGCTGTGTTCCAATGGCCACAAATTTTCTAAAGGCTTCCGACTCCATCAATTTATATGGCAGTAGTTGGCGGGTAGCATTTCCGACATACCCGCGGTCAGTCGTTGGAAAAAGAAGGGGGTTATCCGGCATCATCATCTTTTTTTCGCTCGAACATTTGGGCCACGAAAGCCTGCCTTTTGCCAGATGAACACGACGACGGCACGGTGGAAAGTGGAGTGGAGGACAAATGGAGAAGAGGGGAGAAGGGGAAGGAGAAGAGGCAGGATGTGGAGCAACAGGAGTGTTTTTTTTTGTGGGTTCTGATGGTGTTGCTCCCACTTGGCTTGGTTATAGGAGGCAAAGTACCTTCTTAAAGCGGTAGTCCCTTGGTGAGTGTTGGGCTTACTGTGACTTATGCGTTGACAGCACAGGCTGCAGATTGCAACACTATTGTCAGCAGTGGACATGTTAAAAAAAAGCCCACACTGCAGAGCCATGTGCCGGCATCCTGGGAGCGCCAGATGTGACGATGCATGGTGGATGGCTCGTTCCAGATACATTAGCAGTCTGCTTTTTGCCTCCTGTGCACTGTAAGTTCAGCCTGCTTCTACTCCTTCTCCCTATCTGCTGCTCCGTCTCTCCCTCTGAACTCCCCTTCTCTTCCTCTCCTGTGGGCACCCACGTGACGTCCATAGACACATCATCATCGTCCCCTTCACCACCACTGACATTAGAGATCTCGGTGTAGGCAGCAACAGCTGGGACCACCCTCCTTGGGCTGATCTGGGTACTGTCGTCAGACTGCTGGGTTGCGACCGTTGCTACCTAGCGGAAGGCTAGGTGAGCCACTCAACCAAGTCTGGTGCGTCCTTTGACATAATCGCACGCACCTTCTGCAACTTCCCACTTAGGCTACGGCCTGGTGCACCTGCCCGACTCCTACCACCCCTGCGGAATTGCCTGCCTCTTCCTCTGCCTGTCATTTTCAAAATGACGCTGTGACAAAAGTCCCTATAGAAGAGCAGTATTTGTAAAAGAAGGTATATCACACCCCTGCTTCAATCACTTTTTTGGGGGGGCAACTGGTATATCACACCAGTAGAAATAATTTGTTCCAATGTCGTTTGTCACTATCTGTAGCTGAGGTAAAGCAGCTAAACCGCAAACAAATGCATTATATGGAAAGTATATAATTGGTATATAACACCCCTGCTTCTACCAATTTTTTGGGGGGCAAACTGGTATATCACACCAGTAGAAATTATTTGTTCCAATGTAGTTTGTCACTATCTATAGCTGAGCTAACGCAGCTAAACGGCAAACAAATGCTGCACTACCCAAATGCGCTATATAGAAAGTATATAATTGGTATATAACACCCTGCTTCAATTAGTTTATTTGTGGGGCAACTGGTATATCGCACCAGTAGAAATTATTTGTTCCAATAGCGTTTGTCACTCTGTGTAGCTGCGGTAACGCAGCAAAACCGCAAACAAATGCTGCACTACCCAAATGCACTATATAGAAAGTATAAAATTGGTATATAACACCCCTGCTTCAATCAGTTTTTTTGGGGGGCAACTGGTATATCACACCAGTAGAAATTATTTGTTCCATTATCGTTTGTCACTATCTGTGGCTGAGCTAACGCAGCAAAACCGCAAACAAATGCTGCACTGCACAAATGTACTATATGGAAAGTATATAATTGGTATATAACACCCCTGCTTCTATAAAAAAAAATTGGGGGGCAACTGGTATATCACACCAGTAGAAATTTGGCGTTTGTCACTATCTGTAGCGGAGGTAACGCAGCTAAACCGCAAACAAATGCTGCACTTCCCAAATGCACTATATAGAAAGTATATAATTGGTATATAACACCCCTGCTTCAATCATTTTTTTGGGGGGGCAACTAGTACGCATTTCACACCAGTAGAAATTTTTTGTTCCAATGGCGTTTGTGACTATCTGTAGCGAAGGTAACGCAGCTAAACCGCAAATAAATGCTGCACTACCCAAATGCACTATATAGAAAGTATATTTTTGGTATAGAACACCCCTGCTTCAATCAATTTTTTGGAGGGGAATCTGATATATCACAACAGTAGAAATTATTTGTTCCAATGGCGTTTGTCACTCTGTGAGCTGAGGTAACGCAGCAAAACCGCAAACAAATGCTGCACAATAGAAATGCACTATAATATCCTTTCTATGTTAGAAAGTATATTATAAGTATATTACACCCTTCAGTAAGTCACACTTCCTATATATATCAGTTTGCAAAGAACCCTAAACGTCACGTCTGATCAAGACATCCAAGAACTCTATTTTGTCTGTATCATATTTGAAGGTCAAATGAATATTGTAGTTGTTGTCATTAAGGTCCTCCATAAATTGGCAGAGTGTTTGGGGGGTACCCTGCCATATAAAAAAAATTATTATTGTTTTTACACCTGCCTCATTGATCTGTTGAGGTTTGCTCTCACGCACAACTTCTTCACTTTTAATGGCTCCTTCTACCTACAGCTCCGGGAGACAGCTATGGGGGCGGCCTGCGTGCACTCGTATGCTAATCTCTTCCTTGGGCTGTGGGAGAGGGAGCTATTTATGTCTGATGGCAACGTGTCGATGGACCGGGTCATTTATTGGGCCCGGTACATCGACAATATTTTTTTGATATGGCAGGGTACCCCCCAAACACTCTGCCAATTTTTGAAATGATCCCTCTTCCTCCTCCTCCTCCTGTGCCACATCCTCTTCCATCATTGCCCAAAGCGATTTTTCAAGGAGGCATAGATGTGGGATAGTAACGCTGAGAACTGCATTATCGGCACTGGCCATGTTGGTGGAGTACTCAAAACAGCGCAACAAGGCACAGAGGTCTCGCATGGAGGCCCAGTCATTGGTGGTGAAGTGATGCTGTTCCGCAAAGCTACTCACCCGTGCGTGCTGCATCTGAAACTCCACTATCGCCTGCTTCTGCTCGCAGAGTCTGTCCAGCATGTACAAGGTGGAGTTCCACCTTGTGGGCACGTAGCATATGAGGCGGTGAGCGGGAAGGCCAAAGTTACGCTGCAGCGCTGACAGGCGTGCAGCAGCAGGATTAGAACGCCGAAAGCGCGCACAGACGGCCCGCACTTTCTTCAGCAGCTCTGACATATCGGGGTAATTTTTAAGGAACCTCTGTACCACCAAATTCAGCACATGCTCCAGGCAAGGGATGTGCGTCAAACCGGCTAGTCCCAGAGTTTCTGCGAGATTTCGCCCATTATAGCACACCACCAGGCCGGGCTTGAGGCTCACTGGCACCAACCACTCAACAGTCTGTTGTTCCATGTGCATCCACAGCTCCTGCGTGGTGTGGGGTTTGTCCCCCAAACAGATACGTTTTAAAACTGCCTGCTGTCGTTTACCCCTGGCTGTGCTGAAGTTGGTGGTGAAGATGTTACGCTGCCCGGATGAGGAGGCGGTAAAGGATGAGGAAGCAGAGAAGGAGGAGGAAGCAACAGGAGGCAAAGAGAAGCACCCTGTTATCCTCGGTGATGGAAGGCCAAACTGCTATCCGCATCAGGCCCAGCCGCCACTGCATTTACCCAGTGTGCTGTTAGGGAGATATAATGTCCCTAACCGTGCTTACTGGTCCACGTATCCGTAGTTAGGTGGACCTTGCCACAGATGGCATTGCGCAGTTCACGTCTGATTTTGTCCCCCACTTGGTTGTGCAGGGAAGGGATGGCACACCTGGAAAAGTAGTGGCGGCTGGGCACGACATACTATGGGACAGCCACCGCCATAAGGCTTTTAAAACTCCACCAGACGGAATGACAGCATTTCAAAGGCCAATAATTTTGAAATGCTGGCATTCAGGGCCAGGGATCGCGGGTGGGTAGGGGGGTACTTCCTCTTCCGCTCCAGTGTTTGGGCGATGGAGAGCTGAATGCTTCTGTGGGACATTGTGGAGATGCTTGGTGACCCAGGTGGTGGTGTTGCTGGCACATCCTCTGTTTGCGGGGTGGCAGGTGCCACTGTCACTCCAGAGGTGGATAAAGAGGCTGAGACTGCAACAGAAGAGAAAGCAGGAGTAGCCAGAGACCTTTCTTTGTTTTTAAGGTGTCTACTCCACTGCAGCTCGTGCTTTGCACTTAGATGCCTGGTCATTTTCGACTATTATTATTATTGTGAGTTTTATCAAACCCTCGCTTTTAATACCTACAATTCCCCCCCCCCCCCATTGAGTACAAATTGTACATGTATATACTTTTTGGATATTATTTATGTTTCTTGTAGACTTAATAAAGGGGTCATGCGCACCCCGAAACACGTTGTTTCTCAATAAACCCGTACAGCGGGTTTCTGCAGTCTGCAGACTGACAGGGAGGACATGGGTAAAGATTGGGTGGAAGATGATGTATAGGATAATGAAGTACTAGACCCCACATGGAATCAAGGTCATGCGAGTGACCTGTCTAGTTCAAAGGAAGAGGCGGTGGTCGTACAGAGGCACCAGCACAGCAAAAGAGGAAGCAGGGTGCAAAAGCGTCTGTTACATTCTTGGGTTACATTTTTGCTGTGAATAAACCCTTTCTCTGCATAGTTGACAGGGACCGAATTTTTTTTAAATCGTCTGTTCCATTGGTGTGTGACATTAACCCATTTTTGCAGATGAAAAATCCCTGCTATGCATAGGTGACAGTGACTTAAATTTCTAAACTTCGTCTTTAGTTGACACACGCCCCCTCCTATCATTTAATCCTTCCGCTTTAATAACTTGTTCCACATTTCCGCTCGATCACATTTCAGCCATTGACCTCCCTTGGGTGTGGTATCCCTTTCTCACGCTCCCTCTCCGGCCCCCTCCTTTCATTCGATCCTTCCGATTTAATAACTTGTCCCACATTTCCGCTCAATCACATTTCAGCCATTGACCTCCCTTGGATGTGGTATCCTTTTCTCACACTCCCTCTCCGGCGTGGAACCCTGATTCCCCGCTACCCTTAATCACCATGGTAGGCGCAGAAAAGAACATTGAAAGTTGATAGAGAAGATATCCAATTGGATCGTGAACGTCACGGGGACGTGTGATCAGGCAGAAGTTATCTAGAGTCAACAAAGCGGCAGCAGGGCCTCTCCTGTCTAACGTTTCCAATTCCAAAATACCCCAGTGACATTCCCTGTAAATTTTTATTAATTATTCCAATAACAGGGCATCTTAAGAGTCCTGTATTATTATTTATCGTCACTACCTCCCCGAGTCGGAAGTGGGTAATTGCCGCACACCCCCTCCTTTACTTGGAAGCTTCTGCTTCAATAATTTGTCCCACATTTCCGCTTACCAACAGTTTGCTTCAATGGGACAGTTATCACCCACTGAGCCTGAAACGAGGCATTCCCAGGGGGCAATATCTGCGCATGAAAAGGAACTGTTCATCTTATTCCGCTTTCTATGAACAATCTGCAGATTTACATGGTAGATTCCAACAGCGAGGATATCCTGATCAGATACTAAGGGCGGCATTCCAACATGCCAATCAGAGAGATCGGCACTCTCTACTTGCGACAAATGTCTCTCACTGTCAGACTGACACCACAACCAGAATTGTTGGCACCTATGATAAGCAGAACCAGAGGGTAAGAGATATCCTGAACAACAATTGGGAGATCCTACTCTCTGATCCTGACATAGCTGAATTTCTACCAACTACCCCCACCATCACTTATAGACGTGGTAGGTCACTACGGGATAGGCTAATACACAGCCATTATCAGAAACCACCCAGTGACCCCACCTAGCTTGGAAATAGACCTCCAGGAACCTTCAAATGTGGAAACAACTGTGTGTGCTGCCCATATATATTAAAATCCAACTCCTTCTCTAGCAGTAGCACGGGCAGAGTATATCAAAATTATGACTTTGCCAACTGCCATACCCAAGGAGTAATATATATGTGTTCCTGTATCTGCCCACTAAATTACATTGTGGCCGCGGCCACGGTCAGTAAGGTGACAGGAGGGGGCCCTAACAGTGGCTGGTGTGTGCCTGGAGCCACGGGACGTGGGCCTGCCTAAAATAGGGCCAACCCTAGGGAGAGTAGAAATAAAGGGGTGGGAAAAGGGGGGGGAAGTACGAGTAGGCGGGCGCGGTGAGGTGAGCTGGACGAGGGGGTTTAAGAAGGGGGACCTGGCCCCTCCCACAATTACAGGCTGCACGCAGCCTTAACTATTTGTGGCTGCGGCCACGGTCAGTAAGGTGACAGGAGGGGGCCCTAACAGTGGCTGGTGTGTGCCTGGAGCCACGGGACGTGGGCCTGCCTAAAAGAGGGCCAAAAGACACCGGGTAGGGGAAGTGCTGTTGTTTAATGCATGTTGGAACAGTTTTACAAAACCAAGGAACGGAATACCTGGCGGGTTTCAGTCAGCGGATCCGGGATGTACCGGGAAAAACAGGCAGATCTCCACCTACCCATGTGACGAATGACGTGCGGAGGCGTCCCGTGCTTGGAAGCTGCTGAGGCCGCTCCGATGCGGAAGGAATGTCCCGATATAGTTTTGGGGTCCACCCCCAACCCTGCGACCAGGGATCTGATGTGTGAGACGAACTGTGGCGTGGATAGGGGTTTCCCTTGGAATGGAAGCAAAGGAGACTCTGGATCTGGAGATGGCATGGAATCAAGGAGACGTCGGAGTACCACCACCGGACACCAGGCATTTTCGGACTTGAAGAAGCGGATCTGTATGGGAGGACCGGTTTGGGACGTCTTGGTGGAAGGAAGGCTTAACACCAGATGATCCTGGCTCCAGGACAGCTGCTTCTTCTTCAGAAAGATCGTCTTCTGGGAATTCTCCTGGACGTAGGAAGCCGTAGAAGCTTAGATACATTGCGGCCTTGATGACCAGACTAACGGAAGGGCCAAAAGGGTTGCCATCTAGGGATGCAGACAGCTGCCTGAATAGTTCGCCGGAGACCGGCCGACGGGAAGGATTTGAGTCCTTACTGCTTTTCTCAATGCCCCTGAGTGTGGCCTTGACGGCTTGGGATGTGAACGCCGAGCGAACCTCTGGATTCTGTAGGACTAAGAAATGTTGTGCCCCGGCTAGGTACAAACGGATGGTGTTGGGTGCCAGCTTGAGGTTGACATGGCAATGGGCCATGAAAGCCATGATGTAAGAAACGAAGGATGGTCCCTGGAAAATTTTTGAAAGAGGTTCCAACCTGTGCTGTAATTGCGGGCCGTGTTGACAGAGAGGGATCGGTGCATGAGGTCCTTGGCGGTTGCCAGCAGAGACCTCAATCCAACATCAGGTTGCTGAAGCCGGGAATCCGGGCCCCGGTCTGGTCTGCTTAGGGACATACCTGAAAGAAGGTTTGAAAATTGAATCTGGATAAGGCATCGGCCGCCGTGTTGCTGGCACCTGGAATATGGGAACATGAGAAATGAAAGTTATTGATCATGGCCAGCCAGACCAGTTTGCGCAAAAGGGACATGACCCTGGCAGACTTGGCTCGGCCTTTGGAGATGATGTCCACCAGGTCCTGACTGTCAGAGATGAACATGACACTGGAATTAGCCCAGAGGTGACCCCAGACGGACGCGGCTGCCACGATGGGATAACATTCCAGAAACGGAGACGAACTGACGGACTGAGGGTCAGAACTGACCTGAGGAGGCCATGGACCAGCTAACCACTGGGACCCGAAGATGGCAGCGAAACCCCGGGATGCCGCGGCATCGGAAAACACCCTGGCGGATGACTGGGTCCATGAGGGGACGAACAGACTGACCCCGTTCCAGGTTGAAAGAAAGCTGTCCCACATGCGCAAGTCTGCCATGGCAGCCCTGTCCAAGTGGACAATGCTGCTGGGTTCGGAGGCTGCAGGAAGGAGCGAGAGCAGGCGGGAAATGAAGGCCCTGCCCTGGGGCATCACCCTCAAGGCAAAGTTCAGCCGACCCAGGATGGACTGTAGCTCGACCTTGGTCACCTGGGAAGAGGTGATGGCCCCTGCCACGACTTCACAGATTTGGGACAGCTTTGCCTCTGGAAGCCTGGCCTCCATCCTGTCGGAGTCCAGGACAATACCCAGAAAGGTGATGGAAGTGACCGGCCCCGAGGTCTTCCTCTGCGATATTGGGATGCAAACGGCGGCAAAGAGCTCCAGGAGGGAGTGCAGCCCGGATGGCTGACGTAGCGGAGGTTCTATGAGGAGAAAGTCGTCCAGGTAGTGGACGACCGCTGGGGCGCTGCCGTGGTGGATCAGGATCCAGTGTAGAGCCTGCGCCAGTTGGTCGAATAACCACGGGCTGCTTTTAGAGCCGAACGTCAACCGGTTGGCAAAATAGAACCTGCCCTCCTACTGAATACCATAGAACTGCCATAGGTGTGGGGCGATAGGCAGCAGTTTGAAGGCGTCCGCTATGTCAGTTTTAGACAACCAGGCGCCTTTCCCGGCGCTAAGGATGAGGGCAATGGCTTCGTCGATGGATGCAATGGCTTCGTCGAAGGAATGAGTGAATTGATGCTGGGGATGACGGAATCATGGGGGGCGGAGAGATCGTAGATTAAACGTTTTTTATTTGAATCTTTTTTGGACACTATTCCTATGGGGCTGATCCGCCAGCGAGAGAAAGGAACCTGGTTGAAAGGGCCCAGGAGGAACCCTTTCTCAACCTCCGAGTTCAGGAGTTCCTGTACAGCGGCAGGATCTGAGCTGGCTGACTGCAGATTGTCGCTCTCCCAGTTGGAATGGGGGAGTGCCACCAACCCTGTGTCAAAGCCGAAGCAGAGGCCAGTGATCAGGAAGTCCACGAATCCCGGAACCGAATGTTCCCGTAACAGGAGGGCCAGGAGGTCAATGTTGCAATCGGCCAGTCATAGGCGCTTGGACGCCTTTTTGGGACATGTGGACCTGGGGTGAGCCCTGAAGCAGATGGAGCAGATGTGCAGGGCCCTGCAACCGCTGAAGAGACAGGAACCGAAGTTAAAGTTGTTGCATACTTGGCTGTTGCCAAGGTAAACGATGGGTCTGCCTAACTTATCAGTGGAGGAGGGGCTGCGGGAGACCCCGGAGGGGCCTGGGATGACCCTGTCTGGTTGGGCCGTGGCAGTTTGAGGACACCACTCTGTGGAATGAAAAATCGACAGACAAGTCGAACAGGCGGGGGCCCGGAGACCGGCGAAATGCCGGCAGAACAATTCCATGTCCAGAGTAGCCCAGTTGACGGAGAACTGAAACTGGGTCAGCGCGGCGGCGGCCTTGGCCGAAAAGGAGCGGTGGTAATCATAAAAGGCCGTGCCGCCGTACTTGTGCCCAAGATCAGTAACCCTGTATAGATACGTGTCCAGCTCCTCCCGGCGAGCTCGGTAGGCGGAGCAGACCACGTCTCTATACAGGCTAAAGGCCAAAACGAACTCAGGTACCGAGAGCTTGCGATTGAGACGGGCATCCTTGGCCCAAAGGACCACCGAGATTTCCCCGCAGTCAAAGGTCTTATTGTCGGCGGCATCGTGGGACGCAATCAGGATGGACGCGAGATTCACGTCCTTGCCCGCCAAGATGTCCTTCCTGATGTTGTCCGGCACAAAGTGTGCAGGAGCCACCACGGGAGCAGCCAGGGTCGTACCTGGAGCCGGTAGCTGATACAGAGGGGGATCGGTGAGAGGGACCACCGCCTGGGATGACGCCGGTGTTCTGGACTCCAAGTCCACCACCCTGGTCCTGATGTCGGCAACGGATGAGACGAGCGAATCCATGGAGGCCTGTAACTAATCTTCTCTTTCAGGAGGACCGGGTTCGGTCATCAACAGCCTGTATAGCTCGACCTTTCTGGCTGACGCTGGGTGCCTGATACCGCTCCTGCCCAACTCCGCAACGAGCCTTGGTACGGTCCATCTTCGGAGGGATACTGGGCCACCTTGGCCAGAGACCGAAGTACCCGGGAGGGACAATGCGTCGTCGACATCTGACACCTGAGACATGGCTCCGAAGATAGCAGAGACCTTATGCGAGACCTGGAATTAGAGACAAAAATATGGCAGCTGGAGAGGTCATGGGGACCGTGTACCGTGACTACTGAGGCCGTGGGCGAACGTATTTGAGGACGTACCTGAGAGCGTGGATTCAAGACCCTTGCCTTACCGTCTGAGGATCGACGGGAACGACCAGGCTGGCCCTGAGGACTGGAAAAGTTAGGAGCGCCGTGAGAAAATTGCGGAGCGGGACCTGAAAACCAATGCTGATGCGGAGGGACACACCGCTGTGCCGGCTAATAATGGAAACAGAGAGACGTGGATGAAACATGAAACCAAGAACAGAGGGGTATCTGGAGAGCCAGGAGGCGGAGTCGAAGACTGCGGTAAGAAGGAGGCCTGGATGTTCCAGGATGAGCGTCGAGGAGTGACCTGAACGTTTCAGGTTGGGGACGTGAGCAGGGTTGCCTGGGTGCCGCAAGATACGTAGGAACTGGGAGACACCTGACGCACCGGCTAACGACAGTAATGGTGGCTGCACGCAGTGGGCTGAAGAAACCAGGAACGAGACCCTGATGCTACAGGCAACAGTGGACGGGGGAGACACCTGAACGCTTCAGGGTACCTGGGCAGAGAAGACACCTGAACGTCTCAGGCTAAGATGGACAGAGGAGACACCTGAACGCTTCAGGGTACCTGGACAGAGAAGACACCTGAACGTCTCAGGCTAAGATGGACAGAGGAGACACCTGAACGCTTCAGGGTACCTGGACGGAGAAGACACCTGAACGTCTCAGGCTGAGATGGACAGAGAAGACACCTGAACGCTTCAGGGTACCTGGACAGAGAAGACACCTGAACGTCTCAGGCTAAGATGGACAAAGGAGACACCTGAACGCCTCAGGGTACCTGGACAGAGAAGACACATAAAAGTCTCAGGCCGAGATGGACAGAGAAGACACCTGTCACAGCCACTATCTCTGGCTGTGACCTTCCGTCATTGCTTGTTCGGCGCTCCTCGCTGAAGTTCTGTTCCTGTGTCTTTGTGGTTCTTTATGGGTTAACTCCCCTGTGTGCCTATTAGGAGTTAATCCTCTGTCTGCTCCATGGGTGTGGTCTCTCTGCTGCACCCATGGAACCTGTATATAAGGCTGAGGTTTCCTCAGTTCTGTGTCAGCTCTCCTGGTGTGTGTTGTCTTGTCCTGTCCTGCTCCTGGTTTGTACTCTCTCTCCCATGCTGCTGACCCATGGGATCCGTGTCTGTCTGCCTGTGCTCTGTGGGTTTCCCTACTTGTTCATTTATGTTCTCTGATGTCCTCTTTCCTGTCTTTCTGTTATCTGTTTCTGCCAGTTATGTTTTAGTTACTTTGTGTGTATTCATATGTCTGTGTTCAGCAAGCCTTTGCAGCAGAGTGGCATGACAAGGCCATGCAGTTTACTACTGGTGGAGCAAGTCCTTTTCCGCTTATTGCCACTCCTGCTCCCTTGCGTGAACTCCTGCTTGTATCTTTAGTTGCTCTGTTTTGTATTTGCCTGTATGTTATGTATGCCTATGTGCCGTCGGTACCTTCTGGTACCTGTAGTCCATTCGCTCCTGCTGTCACTGTCTAGGTCACGCTCCAGAGTGGACCCTGGCAACTTCCTGCGGCTAAGTCTAACCCTACCATCTAGGGCTCTAGTGAAAACCAGGAGTTGCTTAGTTACGCCCCTCTGGAGTATTACTAGACAGTGGCGCAGTGGGGGTTTTCTCCCACTGTGCTGACGGTACATAGAGCTCATGTTTTATCTGTGCTGCTTTCCATGTTTCTGTTTGTGCAATAAACTCTTATGTGTCTGTACCTGATTTCCGTTTATTGCTTGACGACGCGGTGGTCTCTCCTGGGACCTTCAACTCGTGACAACACCTGAACGCTTCAGGGTACCTGGACAGAGAAGACACCAGAACGCCTCAGGCTAAGATGGACAGAGAAGACACCTGAACGCTTCAGGGTACCTGGACAGGGAGGACACCTGAACGTCTCAGGTTAAGTAGGAGAGAAACATCCCCTGAATGCCTCCGGGGAGGCAACCCGGGATGCAGATAAGAACAACTGCGGGGTGCAGCCCAGAATTACCTACCTGAAAACCCTCAAGCTTGAGAATTCCCGCGAGTGGCCGGCAGTGACCTTCTGCAGAACCTGTCGGAAAAATAATCTTTTTTTTTTTTTTTTTGGTGAAAACGTAAGACCCCCGCCCAATACCTAAACCTGACGTCAGGAAGTCGAGACAAGACACGTCGGGGACCACGAACGCTACTGGCACCTGGAAAAAGGAACACAAATGTGAGAATTGGGAGCAGCAAGGGCCGGAGCCCCCGCGAGGCCAGGCTGGAAGGCCGTAGGACCGCAGGATGGTGCGTGGCTGGCAGGGACGTGAGCGGGCCTGGAGGGCCACGGGTCCGAACCTGGGTGGGCGTGGAGGAGCCTGTGTCACGTACCGACCTGGCAGGTGCGGGTGGCATGGTGGTTGGACACAGGAGCCAGGAACGGGTGAACTGGATGGAGCTGGGTGAGAAGTGAAGGAATGCGGACCTGCATCCCACGGGTGTGGGGGGACCTGTTCTCTGGGGGCACAGACAGCACTGCAGGCAGGACGCCAGCACAATGCAGGGGTTATGCAAGGTGACCACGGATAGTGTGGCGTGCTGGGGACGGTGGGTGGGAGCCATATGTGACCCTGTTACCCCAACTTGGTAAAAAACGTAGCAGGGCCATGGCTCCTGCCGCCAGCAGCACTGACAGGAGCGTGGGAGGCAGGGGCGGCCGTGGTGTGCGGCCCAGCCATGGAAGAGGGACGGAGGCAGTGAGCGGAACTCCCCCTCTGTTCCCCCCCCTCCCAGCGGCCAGCGCGCAGTGCGGCAGACGGCAGCTGAGAACGGGAGCCGGCTGCGCATGCGCCCGACCTCTCGCGAGAGGACGGACGCGTCTGACAGGACGGCGGTGGAGGGAGCTCGCGGTGCAGGGAAGCAGGATGCGGTGAGGGGGAGCAGACCAGCGGGCGGACGGACCGGAGACACGAGGTGCGCGGCGGGAGGCTTGAGGCGTGCGGCGATGCTTACCTGGGGGGCGTGCTTACCGGAAGTGACGGGAGTCACCGGAAGTACGAGTAGGCGCGCGCGGTGAGGTGAGCTGGACGAGGGGGTTTAAGAAGGGGGACCTGGCCCCTCCCACAATTACAGGCTGCACGCAGCCTTAACTATTTGGGAAAACCAAACGTGAATTTAGAAGAAGGGTATGTGAACATCTGGGAGATATCAGGAATAAAAGGGATAAACCAATAGCACGCCATGTTAATGAATATCATAATCAAGTGGTTGAGGTGGTCAGACAGTCACCCAGGGGTGTAGACTGGGATAACAGAATCTTGAGAAAAGAAGCCCAGTGGATCTATAGATTAAGAAACATTCACCCCCAGGGACTCAATGAACAAATCTCCTACACATGCTTCATCTAAATTAACTCCTCCCTCTTTTTCAGTAATGTCTCTAGTTATGTAACTATAGACATGGGATCCATTTTAAAAGTAGATATGACTAGGAATTCAGATTATATCAGAGCCGGAATAGGTTCAAAAGTCTTATATATCTCCTCACCCCCCCCTTTATCAAACTAAGACATCGATTAAACATCCTTATTCCAATTTAATTTCTTTTATTGACATCTAATTGCAGAGTTTTTAGCAATTATAAGAGAATATTATTATAATACCCAAGTGATCTGAGAGGAAACAAAAATCAGTATCAGGCGATGCGTTCCATAAACAACCAACGGCATCTGTTTGCGTTCCATAGACAGGAAGTAGCGATCACATGATGCCAAAACTCCTGATCACATGACCGGATGGGACGTATCGGGGTATCGGCGTAATAGAAAATAGCGGGGCCGGACAACAGGTACGTCACCTTCGTGGTACCTAGTTTTAACATCAATGAGAACAACGGCATAATATTGATTGCCACTATAATATATGACACCGTGTGATCACATTTCCGCTCGATCACATTTAATTTCATCCATTGAACTCCCTTGGATGTATTATCCCTTTCTCAGGCTCCCTTTCCGGCATGAAACCCTGATTCCCCGTTACCCGTGATAAACATGGTAGGCGCATAAAAGAACATTGAAAGTTGATAGGGAAGATATCCAATTGGATCTAGGCCATCACAGGGATGTGCGACATGGTTGAGCAGTATGTGTGCACAAGCCTACACGTACTGACTGATTGGTCTGCCCCCTTCAACTTCTAGGTCTCCAAATTGGGCACATGGCCTGAGCTTGCCCTTTAAGCCTTGGAGGTGCTGGCCTGCCTGCAGCCAGTGTATTGGAGGGGGCTATCACAGACAAGCACAGCCACCTGTCCACAGCCAATGTGGACAAGCTCACGTTCATTAAAATTAACCTGTCAGGGATCCCACAGGACTTGTCCATACCTTGTGCAGAATAGACATGTATACCAGCCTCACCCAGCCATTGTTGTACTCCAGCGCACTTTCTCTTTGTTTTATTTTTTTATTTTTCCCAATGTTTTGGAGTCTACCAAAATTTGAACATAAAATAAAATATAAAACAAAAACAAAAACCAGTGTTGGCTACCTTCTCCTCCTCCACCGCCGCTTCCACCTATACCGCCACATCCACCGCCTCCTCAACCTCCTACTCCATATGGACCTCCTCCTCCTAGATCAAGATTATTATTTTTTATTTTTACGTATTTTATGTTATTTGAAGTCATTTCCCTATCAACATTTGGTTGCACAGCACTTGCCATGCTCTTAACCACATTTTGCTGCCATTTGCAGCCCTCTAGCCCTTTCCATAACTTTTTTAGAGCCATTTTAGTGCTACAAATTTCAGGTCGCCATTGACTTCAATGGGGTTCGGGGTCAAGTTCAGGTCCCGAACTCTAACTTTTTTGTGAAGTTCGCCCGAACCCATCGAACCCGAACATCCAGGTGTCCGCTCAACTCTAATGGATAAGCATTGGTTTTAATGAACAATGTGTAATGCTTTATTTGCCCTATAGTGGTGCCATAGGAAAACTGAACACTTGCTGCTTGGTTTCCTTACAGATTACTGCAGTTTTCATAGGTGGAATTCTGTGATCAACCAGGACCTTTCTAGCAAAATGGTATTTTCCAAAAGTGATAAGTGTTTTTTCCTAAAACAGTGCTACATCTATTTACTGCTTTTCAAAACATTTAAAATACAGTACATCAGTCTAAGGCTACTTTCACACTAGCGTTCGGGTGTCCGCTCGTGCGCTCCGTTTGAAGGGGCTCACGAGCGGCCCCGACCGCATCCGTCTGGCCCTAATGCATTCTCAATGGAGGCGGATCCACTGAGAATGCATCCGCCTGCCAGCGCTCAGCCTCCGCTCCGCTCAGTGAGCGGACACCTGAACGCTGCTTGCAGCGTTCGGGTGTCCGCCTGGCCGTGCGGAGGCGAGCGGATCCGTCCAGACTTATAATGGAAGTCAATGGGGACGGATCCGCTTAAAGATGACACTATATGGCTCAATCTTCAAGCGGATCCATTCCCTATTGACTTTCAATGTAAAGTCTGAACGGATCCGCTCAGGCTACTTTCAGACTTAGAAAATTTTCTAAGTTATAATGCAGACGGATCCGTTCTGAACGGATGCAAACGTCTGCATTATCGGAGCGGATCCGTCTGATGAAACATCAGACGGATCCGCTCCGAACGCTAGTGTGAAAGTAGCCTAATACTTCATAAAGGAATAAAACATTGATACAACTTCTATAAAAGCAGTTGTCCCACGAAGAAAGTCTACATATTTCACACCAGCACATGGATCTGAATACTTTTGTAATTGTATGTATTTAAAAATGTAATATAGTGTGTTATTAAATAAAATGTGTCTGTCTATGTAAAGCACCACCTGCTGTTTGTTCTTTTCCTTATTTCTCTGTCCATCTCAGTAACATCACTAAGGTACTGTAGATGTATATTTATATACTCAGTACCATTCTTCAGCTGCCACCAGCCATATCTATTGTTAGCTGTGACAGTTATAGTGAGAGAACTATAGCAGAGAGGACATACCTCCTGAGTAGTGATGAGCGGCAGAAGTCATATTTGAATTTGCGATATTTCGCGAATATTTTGTAGAATATTCGTTGAATATTCGCAAATTCCAATATTCGTTATATTCTACAATTTTTTTACTCTAAAAATCGGCAAGGTAATGATCGCGTAATATGTAAATATGCAAATTTTCGTGATGCAAATTTCCGTAATGCAAATTTTTTAATTGCCAAGTAAAAACATGATTCCTCCCTGCTTCTTGCTTGTGGGCCAATGAGTCATTGGCCCACAAGCAACTTAAGCAGGGAGGAATCATGACTTTAGATGGGAAAAATTACAAATATTCTAAAAAATGAATATATAGCACTATATTGAATATATTAGTTTTTTCGAATATTCGTAATATTTTAAAACAAGAATATATAGCAATATAGTGAATATTCGAAAAAAACAAATGTAGAGCAATTTAGCTAATATAGTGCTATAATCTTTTTTTTAATAGTTGTAATTTTTTTCTCATCTGAACTTCAGATGAGAAAAAAATTACAACTATTAGACAAAGAAGATTATAGCACTATATTAGCTAAATTGCTCTATATTCTTTTTTTGAATATTCGCTATATTGCTATATAGTATTGTATTAGAATATTACGGATATTCGAAAAAAACTAATATATTTGATATACTGCTACAGTGCTGCCCATAATTATTCATACCCCTGCCAAATTTTGACTTAAAGTTACTTTTATTCAACCAGCAAGTAATTTTTTGACGGGAAATGACATTGGTGTCTCAAAAAAGATAATAAGACGATGTACAAGAGGCATTATTGTGCAAAAAAATAACATTTCTCAGCTTTATTTACATTTCAGCAAAAAATACAAGATGTTCTGCACTGTGGAAAATCTCAGAGGACATGGTCGGAAGCCAAAAGTGACACCTGTGCTGGCCAGGAGGATAGTTAGAGAGGTGAAAAAGAATCCAAGGATCACCATCAAGGCCATCCTGGTGAATCTGGGCTCTGATGGTGGCAATGTCTCAAGGCAGACAATCCAACGGACACTGCACACTGCTGAGTTCCACTTCTCCAGATAAGGCACACAAAAGCTCGCTTGGCCTTTGCAAAAGCTCATCTGGACAAAGAAGAAGACTTCTGGTCTTCTGTGTTATGGTCAGATGAAACAAAAATTTAATTGTTTGGTCACAATGATGTTTCCTTCATTTTGCGTAAAAAAGGAGAATCCTTCAACCCAAAGAACACCATCCCCACTGTCAAACATGGTGGTGGGAACCTAATGCTTTGGGGGGGGTTTTCAGCCAATGGACCAGGGAACCTAATCACAGTAAACGGCACCATGAAAAAAGAGCAATACATGAGGATTCTCAACGACAACATCAGGCAGTCTGCAGAGAAACTTGGCCTTGGGCACCAGTTGACATTTCAGCATGACAATGACCCAAAACACACAGGAAAAGTGGTGAAGAAATGGTTAGCAGACAACAACATTAACGTTTTGGAGTGGCCCAGCCAGAGTCCAGACTTGAATCCAATTGAGAATCTGTGGAGGGAGCTAAAGATCAGGGTGATGGCAAGAAGACCCTCCAACCTGAAAGATTTGGAGCTCATTGCTAAAGATGAATGGGCAAAAATACCTGTGGAGGCATGCAAAAAGCTGGTCTGCAATTATAGGAAGCGTTTGATTGCTGTAATAGCCAATCAAGGCTTTTCTATTAATTATTGAGAAGGGTATGAATAAATTTGGACTGGACACTTTTTGCTCAAATGTAAATAAAAACTGCGAAATGTTTTTTTTCCCACAATAATGCCTCTTGTATATCGTCTTATTATCTTTTGGGAGACACCTATGACATTTACCTTCAAAAAATTACTTGCTGGTTGAATAAAAGTAACTTTAAGTCAAAATTTGCCAGGGGTATGAATAATGGGCAGCACTGTATATATTTGTTTTTTAGAATATTCGTCAGTTTTCCCATCTAAAGTCATGATTCCTCCCTGCTTAAGTTGCTTGTGGGCCAATGACTCATTGGCCCACAAGCAAAAAGCAGGGAGGAATCATGTTTTTACTTGGCAATTTCAAAATTTTTGATAAAAATTTGCATTATGAAAATTTGCATTAAGAAAATTTGCATTAAGAAAATTTGCAATAAACACTACTCCTAAAGTGATACTGTCGCCTTCTCATTGCCCCTCAAGCTAGAAGCAGGGAGGGATCATGTGTACTGATTTTAAAAAAATCTTGAATATTCAAAATACATATCACTATATTCTAAATATTTGCGAATTCTCGAAGTGCCTATATTCGTGCTAAAAATTAGCAATTTGAATATTCGGGATCAACAATACTCCTGAGCTGTAATAGGTAGAAAACTGCAGCAGAAAGAATATGCCCTTGATAAAGCCCCTTGAGCTGCCAGCGTTAAAAAAATCTAGCAGTGCAATTGGAACAATGAATGAGGAGGAGGTCTGGATCCATGTCGGTTACAGGGCAGGTTCTCTCTTTGTTAAAGCAGTTACCCGGATTCAGAGCTGAACCCAGACATAACCCATTCTTCCCCCATTCAACCCTTCTGAGTTGAGCATTGGAGCATTTCATGCTCCGATGCTCTCCCTTACCCTGCTCTGTATAGTGCAGGGCAAGGTCTTTTACTTAAAGTCTGGTGACGTACCGGGCTATGCTAGGTGGACGCTAAAAAAAAAAAAAAACCTCACCCATTTGATCGCGAAGAGCTGGCCACTTCCATCTTGATTGAAGATCTAGAGCAAAATCTCTCACGGACCGTGACAACGTCATCACGTCACCCGGTGTAGTGACATCATGCGTCACCGCACACAGGATTTCATGAGAGATTTTCAAGAGCTGGCGGACGGCGCTTTGCGCTCAAATGGATGAGGTAAGCATGATATTTCTTAACACATTTAAGGAAAATTGATTAGATACCGCAAAGCACTTTGTGTAGTTCAATTGGCTCAACCTTAATTGTCATGTACAACATGATGTCTTATTTTAATTTTTTTTCCATTAATCATCATGGGATAACCCCTTTGAGAGATTTCCGGAAATATCAAAAATATTTGAAGAGTGACCTGAAATAAAAAATAAAAAATAGCTTTTTTCCCAGAAACAGTGCTACTCTTGTCCAGAGGTAGTGTCTAGCATACCCCTTAAGGACCCTTGACGTACATGTACATCATATCTGGATGTGACTTAAGGACCAGTGACGTACATGTACAGTACAGACCAAAAGTTTGGACACACCTTCTCATTCAAAGAGTTTTCTTTATTTTCATGACTATGAAAATTGTAGATTCACACTGAAGGCATCAAAACTATGAATTAACACATGTGGAATTATATACATAAACAAGTGTGAAACAACTGAAAATATGTCATATTCTAGGTTCTTCAAAGTAGCCACCTTTTGCTTTGATTACTGCTTTGCACACTCTTGTCATTCTCTTGATGAGCTTAAAGAGGTAGTCCCCTGAAATGATTTTCACTTCACACTTGTGCCCTGTCAGGTTTAATAAGTGGGATTTCTTGCCTTATAAATGGGGTTGGGACCATCAGTTGCGTTGAGGAGAAGTCAGGTGGATACACAGCTGATAGTCCTACTGAATAGACTGTTAGAATTTGTATTATGGCAAGAAAAAAGCTGCTAAGTAAAGAAAAACGAGTGGCCATCATTACTTTAAGAAATGAAGGTCAGTCAGTCAGCCGAAAAATTGGGAAAACTTTGAAAGTAAGGGCTATTTGACCATGAAGGAGAGTGATGGGGTGCTGCGCCAGATGACCTGGCCTCCACAGTGACCGGATCTGAACCCAATCGAGATGGTTTGGGGTGAGCTGGACCGCAGAGTAAAGGCAAAAGGGCCAACAAGTGCTAAACATCTCTGGGAACTCCTTCAAGACTGTTGGAAGACTATTTCAGGGGACTACCTCTTGAAGCTCATCAAGAGAATGCCAAGAGTGTGCAAAGCAGTAATCAAAGCAAAAGATGGCTACTTTGAAGAACCTAGAATATTACATATTTTCAGTTGTTTCACACTTGTTTGTTATGTATATAATTCCACATGTGTTAATTCATAGTTTTGATGCCTTCATAGTCGTGAAAATAAAGAAAACTCTTTGAATGAGATGGTGTGTCCAAACTTTTGGTCTGTACTGTACGGCATGCTGATCGGGCGGGTGCAGGAGCTGACACTGACAGCCGGGTCCCTGCTGAATACGCCGGCATTGGTGAAAACTGATGCCGGCGCATTAACACTTGCACTGCCGTGCTCAGCGCTGAACGCGGCACGTGCGGTATCCTGCCGGGTGCGGGGTGGCCATTGGGTCCTCGCGCTGCTCTGACAAGGGACCCGGTGGCAGGGAAGGCAGCAGTGGCTGCCTTCCGCGACAACCTGTGAGATATCGCCCCCTGGTTCTCACAGGCAGGAAGATGTAAGTGTATTACACTGCGTAATACACTTACAGCCAATGCATTAAAATACAGAAGTATTGTAATGCATTGTAAAGGGGATCAGACCCCCAATAGTTGAAGTCTCAGAGTGGGACAAAAATAAAGTAAAAAAAGTAGTAAAAAAAACTTAAGTTTTACTAAAAAATTAAAAGTTTAAATAAAAAAAACGTCCTTTTCCCAAAATGAAGTAAAAAAATAATTGTAAAAATTAGTAGACATATTAGGTATCTTCACGTTCGTAATGACCGGCTCTATAAAAACATCACATTACCTAACCCCTCAGATGAACACCGTCAAAAAAATAAAATAAAAACGGTGTGAAAAAAGCTATTTTTTGTCACCTTACATCACAAAGAGTGTAATAGCAAACGATCAAAAAGGCATATGCCCCCCCAAAATAGTACAAATCTAACCGCACCTCATCCCACAAAAAAATGAGCCCCTACCTAAGACGATCGCCCAAAAAAAAAATATATATATATGGCTCTCGGACTATGGAGACACTAAAACATGATATTTTTTGTTTTGTTTCTAAAATGATATTATTGTGTAAAACTTAAATAAATAAAAAAGTATACATATTAGATATTGCCACATCTGTAACGACCTGATCTATAAAAGTATCACATTCCCTAACCCCTCAGATGAATACCGTGAAAAAAATAAAATAAAAACTGTCAAAAAAGCTATTTTTTTGTCACCTTACATCACGAAAATTGTAATACCAAGCGATCAAAAAGTCATACGCACCCCAAAATCATGCCAATCAAACCGTCATCTCCTCACGCAGAAAATGAGTCCCTACCTAAGACAATAACCAAAAAATAAAATAAAAAATATGGCTCTTAGAATATGGAGACACTAAAACATGATTTTTTTTGTTTCAAAAAATGCTTTTCAAATGCTGTTATTGTGTACAACTTAGGCTACTTTCACACTAGCTCGACTTGTGAACTCCGTTTGAAGGGGCTCACAAGCGGCCCCGAACGCATCCGTACTGCCCTAATGCATTCTGAGTGGATGCGGATCCGCTCAGAATGCATCAGTCTGGCAGCGTTTAGCCTCCGCTCCGCTCAGCAAGCGGACACCCGAACGCTGCTTGCAGCATTCGGGTGTCCGCCTGGCCGTGCGGAGGCAAACGGATCCGTCCAGACTTACAATGTAAGTCAATGGGGACGGATCCGTTTGAAGATGACACAATATGGCTCAATTTTCAAACAGATCCGTCCCCATTGACTTTCAATGTAAAGTCTGGACGGATCCGTCTGAACTACTTTCACACTTAGAATTTTTTCTAAACTATAATGCAGACGGATCCGTTCTGAACGGATCCAAACGTCTGCATTATAGGAGAGGATCCGTCTGTGCAGACACCAGATGGATCCTCTCTGAACGCTAGTGTGAAAGTAGCCTAAAATAAATTAAAAAGTATACATATTAGGTATCTCCATGTCCGTAAGAACCTGCTGTATAAATATATCACATGACCTAACCCCTCAGGTGAACAGTGTCAAAAGAAAAATAATTATAAAAACGTTGTCAAAAAAGCGATCAAATAGTCATATGCATCCTAAAATAGTACCAATCAAACCATCTCATACAAAAAAAAAATGAGCCCCTACATAAGACAGTTGCCCAAAAATAAATATAAACTATGGCTTTCAGAATATGGAGACACTAAAAAATCTATTTTTTTCTAAAATGCTTTATTATATAAAACTGAAACAAACAACCAAAAAAAATTAAGTCATATTTGGTATTTTTTGTTACCTTGCCTCACAAAAAGTGTGATATAGAGCAACCAAAAATCATATGTACCCTAAAATAGTACCTACAAAACTGTTATCTTATCCCATAGTTTCCAAAATGTGGTCACTTTTTTGGAGTTTCTACTCTAGGGGTGCATCAGGGAGTCTTTAAATGTAACATGGTAAAGTAAAATTATCCCAGTGAAATCTGCCTTCCAAAAACCATATGGCATTCCTTTCCTTCTGCGCCCTGCCATGTGCCTGTACAGCAGTTTACGACCACATATGGGGTGTTTCTGTAAACTCCAGAATCAGGGTAATAAATATTGAGTTTTGTTTGGCTGTTAACCCTTGCTTTGTAACTGGACAAAAATGGATTAAAATGCAAAATCTGACAAAAAAGTGAAATTCTGAAATTTCATCTACATTTTCCTTTAATTCTTGTAGAACAGCTAAAGGGTTAACAAAGTTTGTAAAATACGTTTTGAATACCTTCAGGGGTGTAGTTTCTAAAATGGGGCCATTTATGGGTGGTTTCTATTATGTAAGCCTCACAAAGTGACTTCCGACCTGAACTGGTCCTAAAGAAGTGGGTTTTGGAAATTTTCTTAAAAATTTCAAAATTTGCTTCTAAACTTCTAAGCTTTCTAATGTCCCAAAAAAAGAAAATGTCATTTACAAAATGATCCAAACATTAAGTAGACAGCTTTTTATTAAATTTAGTATTTTTTATTTATAAATGAAAATGAAATATTTTGACTCAGAATGGCTTGGATACGTAAAAACATTTTAAAGTTATCACCACATAATGTGACATGTCAGATTTGTAAAAAAAAATGGCCTGGTCCTTAAGGTGAAAAATGGCAGGGTCCTGAAGGGGTTAAGATTGTCCCCATTCATGTAATTGTCAATATCCTTGATGCAAAATGTAAGCAATCTTGTTCTAAACAATAACTAAATAATTAAAATATGTAAGAATGTTATCTTTAAGGAGATTATTTACAGAAATTACAATTTCATTCATGAACACCTAATCCTGGAGAATTAGCAGTAATCCTGCAGGGATGGCCCTGTTTGCCTAAAGCAGGAATTGCTGGATTAGTCACATTACAGAAAAAACTACATAAGATGTAGATCCCCACTGTCAAGACTGATGGCTTTTGCAACTGAAGGTCTAGTAAGTCTTTATGCGTATCAGATTTTGTATTGAGCAGGAAACGTGTCTGACTCCTAACCAGTACAACATTTATCTATCACAGAAGCAATGGTTTGGTGCTCCATTATAAGATAACTTTTAATGTAAAAATGTTCTCATCTATTTTAATAACTTTGTTAAAAACAACCAAGATGCACAGTAACAGTTCAGTCCAACAGATTGTGTAGGGGGTAGGTTCTATATCTCTCTATATTAAGGTCCTGGTAGATAGCTGGGCAGTCTGATGCTGGAATCAGGATGAAAAATGACAGTGGGATTAGGCAAAAAAGTACAAAGAGATAAATAGTGTTGATCGAGCACCAAAGTGCTCGGGTGCTCTGGACGAACACATCGGGATGCTCGGGTGCTCTACCAAGCACCCAAGTATAATGGAAGTCAATGGGAGAACTCGAGCATTAAACCAGGCACCCCTTGCTCTGAAGAGGGGAGGGTGCCTGGTTCATAGGAAAAAGTCGCTTTGTTACACATAAAGGAGGGCATCATACACAGCCTTAAAAAATTCTGATTGATGGCCTGCTGGTGACCCTCAAAAACATTTGGAGCCTGCTCATCTGACCATCTAAAACATTATGGACGAGGGCCTGCTGCCTCTGGTGACTCTAGATAACCTGGGGCCGATCGCACGTCCCCGTGATGGCAACGATCCATTTGGATGTCTGCCCTATCAACTTTCAATGTAATTTTCAGTCCAAACCATGTAGACCATGGGTAACAGGGGAATCATGGTTCAATTATGGAGAGGGAGCCTGAGAAACAGCTATGGCTACCACATCCAAGCAAGGCAGCATGTGCGCAAATTACCTATTAGGTATAATTAGGTGAGGCCTGTAGGTGAGCTGACCCTGTAAAAGATTTTAGCCACGGGCCTGCTTGTGTGCTGACCCTGTAAAAGATTGTAGGTAAAGGCCTGCTGGTGAGCTGATCCTGTAAAAAATTTTAGGTTCGGGCCTGCTGGTGAGCTGACTATGTAAAAGATTTTAGGTGCGGGCCTGCTGCTGAGGTGACCCTGTAAAACATTATATGCGAGGGCCTGCAGATGAGCTGACTGGTTAGTCCAACACTATTTCTGAGGCTTTTACAATCATTGCCTGCACTGCTGTGACTGCCCTGACACAGGAGGTGGCGCCGCGAGCAACAGGGTCTAATCTAGATGAAAAGAACGCCACTGGACGCTGGCCGTCTCCCTGTTTCTGAGTTAGCACAGCAGTACTGTGACCCTGCATTTCAAAACAAAATAGGTTAAATTCCTCATCATACTTTGGAATGCCTAATGCAGGGACTGACAGGATGCAAAGTTTGAGTGTATGAACATTATTTACAGCTTCCTCTGTAAGACAGAATGGATCAGAGGGTAAGCAATCATACAAAGGTGCATTAACATAGAGGCATTTCTGATCCATGGGCGACAATATGACACAAGTCCTAAGAAAACCCTAAGGGACTGCACCCATCTGGAGACTTGTA
The DNA here is from genome assembly GCF_905171765.1 of Bufo bufo. Lineage (NCBI taxonomy): Eukaryota > Metazoa > Chordata > Amphibia > Anura > Bufonidae > Bufo > Bufo bufo. Next base: position 286,414,428 of record NC_053389.1, read on the forward strand.
TTTTCTCCACTGCCTCTTTCCTTTCTGGGGTCAGGTGCCGAACACCATGTGACAAGAAATGTCCCAGGAAGATTACTCTATCCTTGCAGAATTGTAATTTCTCCTTAGAGACTTTACAGCCATTTTGATAAAGAAAAATCAACGACGACAGTGAAGCTTCCTTGCAGATATCTGGACCCTCTGCACACAGTTGCAGATCATCCACGTACTGAAGGAGTATCACTGATTCAGGAGGTATCCAATTAGTGAGTACAGATTGTAAAGCTTGTGTGTACATAGTAGGTGAATTCTGTGCACCTTGGGGTAAAACAGTCTAGGTGTATTGATTACCCCTAAATGTAAATGCAAATAAATACTGACATTCAGAATGTAATGGGACACTGGAAAAGGCACAATCACTGTGAAACATACAGCTGTAGATGGGATTTGTGATAACAAAGTGTGTGGATTTGGGAATATAGGGGTCTGTCAAAACTGTTACTTTGTTCACGTCCCAGAAGTCATGAACCATTCTATAGCTAACAGGTTGTCCCTTTACTGGCTTCTTCTTTACTGGAAACAAAGGGGTATTTGCAGGGGATACCATTTTTATCAATACCACTGCCTGAAGAAAAGTGTCTATCTGACTAGCCACGGCCATCTCCTGTGCATGTCCAAGAGGATACTGTTTAACCCGGGGAAGCTGGCAACCAGGCTTAAGATGGACTACTACCGGGGTCACTGGCATCCTCCCTATATCTGTTTTAGAAGTTGCCCATAACTCTTGAGGGACTGCCTGGAGTGCGTCCAGGTCTGGGGCATCATGCTCAGGAATCTGGGAGTCTGGTAAGAACACAGAAGCTAATAATTGACACAGGGTCTCTTCAGGAGTGTCAAAATCTACCCTAGTAATACCATCAGGATAGAAGTGTATGTGTGCCGCCAGGGCTTGTAGGACATCAGTCTCTATGAGAGGTTTGGGTAAATTCTCTTTCACCAGGAGTTATGTAACCAGTACCACTGTACTGTCTTTAATTTTAAACTTTCCAGTTTCAGATTCAGGAACATATATGGTTTCCCCGGTGAATCCCACTGCTGGTACATGCCAGGGAGACAATTGATGGGGTTGAAGGAAGGACTGGTCTATTACCGTCTTGGCTGCCCCGTGTCGACCAAAAAGGGTACTGCTTTCTTATTACCTATGGACATGGGTACATGCAGTTGAATCCCCACCTCCTTAGTTTTAGTGAGCAGTACCGGTATGGGGTTGCCTGTTTTCTAGCAGGTGTTCCCTTGCAAAACAGACTGGTCTGCCCGACCACTAACTGTCCTGCGATATTGTTATGTTGCCACCTTAGAGCACGGAAATTTCTTCTAACATGTCCTGGCTTCCAACAGTTATAACACTTAAAGTCCTTAAAGGACTTGGGCCCAGATCCTTGACCTATAAATTTTACTGTGAACTTTTTCATGTCTAATTCCAGACCTTTGGCAGCAGCAATAAGCTGGGGTAGTGGTGTAACTCGCCATTCGGGTTTACATGCCTTTAACTTGGCTGGGAGGGCTGATCTAAGTCCCTCCATGAAGGCAGAAGTTAGCAACGTTTCCCCTATTTGGGCAGCCTGATCCCACCCCATGTCAGTCCATACAGTTCTAAGTCCGGCTGCATAAGTCTCCACTGTTTCCTGTGGTCCCTGAACTATATCTTTCAGGCTCCTAGAACCCTCATTTTCCTTGTTCTGTGCCATTCTGTAAATAACTGACAAAATTGAGTCCGTTCCCAGTCATCTAATGTCTGACCATCGGGTTTTTGTGCGTGTTATGTTAAGAAAGTGTTGACTAACTGATATTGGGATTCCCCTAACTTTAATAACATAAGATCTTTTAAGTCTGCCCAATTGGCTCTGTAGGTGGACTGAATCTGTTGCAACATCCTAGCAGTCGGCATAGGTCTTGTCATGGGGTCAGGCAGTCTGGCCAAAAGTCCCAACTGGTCTTTGGGACTCCAAGGATGATACTCAGTCATGACATCCAGTCCCTGGATAACCGGCTCCTGTACAACAGACTGTCCCTCGTCTGGGGCAACTGATCCCTGTTCTGCGGCAGGTCTAGCAGCAGCAGCAGCTGGAGCCGCCTGTTGTTGCCTTTGGTATTGACTACGGGTCAAAACAGGATATATTCCTGCTGGTCTGATTTTGGGTGCTCCACAGACTCTACAAGTCCCTGTCCAGTTAGGGTTCTGATTTTCACAAACCCTACACGTCCTCCCTTGCGGGCCAAACATGTGTTCTCTGTTTATCAAAGGAGGTGCATTGGGGTAAGGAGGGGGTCTGTGGTTACTGTCAAACTTTTTGTCCATGTAGTCAGTCTCATGTTTTAATTTATATAACAGTCTTTCTTTGATCACTTTCTCTCTCCATCCCTCTGTCTCTACCTCACATGCACCTTTAATCCAGACATCAACAGTTTCTTCACATCCGTTATCTTTAATCCATCTATCAAAAGTTCACATGAACCTTTCCCACACCTCCAAATCCAAGTTTCCATGTTTCATACCTGCCTTTATCAACATTCTTTAATCCATCTTTTCCTCCCCTTTCTTCAACTAAGGTTTTTGCTGTCTTGTAACCCTCTGGGACACTAAAGTTATTTTCATGGCTATTATATCCTGTTATCTTCACTGTATTCCAAGAAAATATACAAATCCAGACGTCTATTGTTCCTCTAGTCTATTTCTTCCTCACTATTCGTTAGTGTATTCTTATTGTAGACTGATAATTATTTCCAGGACTTACCACCCATTCATAGGGTTCCACAGGTCCTGATTTCCTTCTATGGCATTAACAGTGATTCTCCACAAGATATATAACACACACTTCAAATAAATCAATATTCCTACAACTAATTCCAAATGTGTCCCAGTCAAAGTTACCATTGTCAGTCATTTTTGTCCTTATCCAATAATCATAGGAATATCATCTCTTCAGAGTTCTTTACCAAAAATAGGCTGTACTTTGAATCAGCTTTTTAAGACTCCAACTCCACACCTATTCGGACAGACAAAAGATGAGGGACAGATTTTAGTAAGATAAAGTCTCTTACCTTGCAGCTGCTTTGAGTAGATCTGTACGTCCTCTGACCGCCTGGCCGTGGTTATCGGGGTGTCGAGGGAGAGCCAATTAGTCCAGCCCCTACTTTGGGAGCCAAGAATTTATTGGGGAAATTACCCCTGCATCTATGATTATTGGGGTTCAAATCAAAGAAGAAATCATATGTATACACATATTGAGAAAACTGGTACAGTCAATATGCTGTAAAGCAGTGATCTGTTTATTAGGTTACAGACAAATCATTATATTAGACTAGCTGACATCCAGCAGCTGTGAGTGTTACATAACTTGAGCAAAAAAACACAAAGACAGAAGAAACAAAACATCTTATCAGAAAAGAGGATGTTAAAGTAACCAGTAAGAATTTCCATTTCTAAGTTCCATTTCTGAGAATAGGTGTGTGTGTGTGTGTGGGGGGGGTCAACTGCTCCCTCCCACCTACTAAAAAGCGGACATTCACTAACCTCTGTGAACTCTGGTTCACAGACAAGATGGCCTTCTATCTCTCACAATAGCTAGACTGCAACTGGTCAATGGTCCCTATGCTAAATCAGTGCTGAGATGGACTAAGACAGACAAACACAGACACAGAGTAGTATGTAAATGTGTCAACACCAATCGGGCTACACAGTACCAAACGAGAGACAAAGAGTGGTCACAAGAGAAGCCAGGGTCAAAAGCATGAGCAATCCAAATAAGCATAGAAGCAGGAACCAGGAACACAGCTAGTGAATCAATGACTATCACTGGTACTGGTGTATGACCAGGAAGGGATTTAAAGAGAACCAAGTCCCTGGATCAGAACCTGATAGGTGCATGACTTGGCACTCCATTAGTCAGAAACACTAGCACAGTAATAGAGCAGCTGAGCAATCAGTCCACTGCTAATCTCTCCCAGCACATGCTGCTGGGAGAAACAGAGCATTGAACCTTGTTGCTAAGAATGCAGTCGCATCACCAGCAGGCGTGGTTCATCAGTGCATCTCTCCCAGCGTGGCCTTGACAAGGCTAAGGGTCGAGCAGCTGGAGCCCAGACAGGTAAGTTTGTTAAAGCAACGATTTTGGGGTATGTAAAAATTACAGATTTGGAGGGAATGGAAAAGATAGCAACGCCTTGGCGTTCACCTTGTGGCTTAACCCCTTACTACATGAACAGGGCTGGCCGGGACTTTAAAGATGGTGCCTGCTCGCGAGTGCGATGCGCGCCAGAGCTGCTGGGTGCTGCTGTTCTGTACAGCAGATGCTCACAACTATTGTCTATGACCTGCGGTAATGCCCATGATGGACATTTAACCCTTCAGATGCCATGGTCATTTGAACGCTCTAAAACCTGGGTGTGCTCCGGCTCCCTCAGCAGAGATTAGGGAAACTCGCTGCATTGTGCAGCAGCTTCAGTCCTCCAGTTTAAACTAAAGCTGCCTCACATTACTTCCTATGGAGCCTGTGGCAGGGCTCCAATGAATACAATGTACTGTATTTCTCATACACTCCAATGCTAATGCATTTGAGTGTATGAGAAAAGCAATCTATTGATTGCTCATTATAGTTCACTATGGAAACCATAAAAAAAGTGAAAAAAATGTTTTTAAAAAGATAAAAAGTATATAAAAATTTTAATCACCCCCCTTTCCACAAAATATTATTAAAAAAACATAAAAAAAATGTAAAATTACACATCATGGGTAATATTTATTCCATACAGAAAATGGTAAAATGAAGCGACTAATTTGCGTTTTTTTGGTCGCTTCTCCTCCCACAATTTTTTTTATAAAAAGTAACCTAAAAGTTGTACACACCCCAAGATGGTATTAATCAGTAGTCCCTTTTTTGTACCAGGGACCGGTTTCACACAAAACTAATTTCTGGCGGACCACTGGGGGAGGGGGGTGTCATTAAAAAAACTGTCATTAATAAACCCGTAGGCTCCCACTCAGTGACTTTGAATGATGTCTGCTCTGACTGGAGTTGTTCCCTTTCCTTTTTCCACAACTTCTTTCTGTATAACTGAACAAACAGAACACAGATATTTAGTATTTAGTATTACCTCCTTTTATGGTCCTACTTAGTAACCATCCTCATGTAGGTCCAAGTAGATATAATGTCCCCCTCCCGTAGTGCCTCTTTACATGTAGTTCCCCCAGTCCAAGTAGATATAATGTCCCCCTCCCGTAGTGCCTCTTTACATGTAGTTCCCCCAGTAGTGCCTCTTTACATATAGTACCTCCCAGTAGTGCCTATTTACATATGGTGCCCCCCAGTAGTGCCTCTTTACATATAGTGCCCCCCAGTAGTGCCTCTTTACATATAGTGTCCGCCATTAGTGCCTCTTAATATATATACAGTATTGTGCCTACTCCTTGGTGCCCCAGTAGTGTTCACAAGGGATTTTTTTTTTTAAAAGAGCAAAATGCTCACCTCCATCCAGCTTCCTGCAGTACAGTACAGGCGGTACTCCTGCATCAGGTCTCTGGCGGTGTGATGACGTTGTAACGACGCCTCTGACCCAGCACAGCAAATTGCAATGATGTCAACATCGCAACCATCTTGCACCTTAGCATTGATTCATAGGCATCAGGCCTTGCAGCCTTCAGTCTATGAGGCTAAACGACGGGGCACAGGAGCCAACAGTTCCTGTGCCAGTGATTTAACACCAGCACACTCCACAGACCAGTACCAGATGATCCACGGCCCGGTACTGGTCCGTGGCCCGATAGTTGGAAACCGCTAGTATTAATGAAAAATACAGATCTCCCTGAAAAAAATGACTCCTCACACACAGCTCCATACACATAAATAAAAAAATATATATACAGGTCAGGATATGGCAATAAAAAGAAAAAAATATTTTTTTCATGGTTTTAACTTTTCTTTTTGTATAAAAATGCAAATACCACATATGTGGTATCGGTTTGATCATAATGACCTGGAGAATGAAAGTAACTGGTCAGTTTTACCATATAGGGAATGCTGTAAAAACAAAACCATAAAACTGCTGCGGAATTGCGTTCTCCCCAAATTTCACCCCATTTGGAGTGAAAAATGCAAATGCAAAAAAGGAAAAAACTTCCTGCAAGAAGCAGGGATGAATCATGTGTTCAGGAATAAATGACGAATATTCTAAAAACAAAAATATACCATAGCACTGTATTCTATAGTGCTCCATATTCGTTTTTGACCCACACCTGTATTGATCGCGTAATATTCGCATATCCTTGCCGATTTTCAAGTAAAAATAAAAGTAGAATATAACGAATATTCGAATTCGCCAACATTCGATGAATATTTGACAAAATACACTGCTCAAAAAAATAAAGGGAACACTTAAACAACACAATGTAACTCCAAGTCAATCACACTTCTGTGAAATCAAACTGTCCACTTAGGAAGCAACACTGAATGACAATCAATTTCACATGCTGTTGTGCAAATGGGATAGACAACCGGTGGAAATTATAGGCAATTAGGAAGACACCCCCAATAAAGGAGTGGTTCTGCAGGTGGTGACCTGACCACTTCTCAGTTCCTATGCTTCCTGGCTGATGTTTTGGTCACTTTTAAATGCTGCCGGTGCTTTCACTCTAGTGGTAGCATGAGACGGAGTCTACAACCCACACAAGTGGCTCAGGTAGTGCAGCTTATCCAGGATGGCACATCAATGCGAGCTGTGGCAAGAAGGTTTGCTGTGTCTGTCAGCGTAGTGTCCAGAGCATGGAGGCGCTACCAGGAGACAGGCCAGTACATCAGGAGATGTGGAGGAGGCCGTAGGAGGGCAACAACCCAGCAGCAGGACCGCTACCTCCGCCTTTGTGAAAGGAGGAACAGGAGGAGCACTGCCAGAGCCCTGCAAAATGACCTCCAGCAGGCCACAAATGTGTATGAATCTGCTCAAACGGTCAGAAACAGACTCCATGAGGGTGATATGAGGGCCCTACGTCCACAGGTGGGGGTTGTGCTTACAGCCCAACACCGTGCAGGACGTTTGGCATTTGCCAGAAAACACCAAGATTGGCAAATTCGCCACTGGCGCCCTGTGCTCTTCACAGATGAAAGCAGGTTCACACTGAGCACATGTGACAGACGTGACAGAGTCTGGAGACGCCGTGGAGAAAGTTCTGCTGCCTGCAACATCCTCCAGCATGACCGGTTTGGCATTGGGTCAGTAATGGTGTGGGGTGGCATTTCTTTGGAGGGCTGCACAGCCCTCCATGTGCTCACCAGAGGTAGCCTGACTGCCATTAGGTACCGAGATGAGATCCTCAGACCCCTTGTGAGACCATATGCTGGTGCGGTTGGCCCTGGGTTCCTCCTAATGCAAGACAATGCTAGACCTCATGTGGCTGGAGTGTGTCAGCAGTTCCTGCAAGATTAAGGCATTGATGCTATGGACTGGCCCGCCCGTTCCCCAGACCTGAATCCAATTGAGCACATCTGGGACATCACGTCTCGCTCTATCCACCAACGTCACGTTGCATCACAGACTGTCCAGGAGTTGGCAGATGCTTTAGTCCAGGTCTGGGAGGAGATCCTTCAGGAGACTGTCTGCCACCTCATCAGGAGCATGCACAGGTGTTGTAGGGAGGTCATACAGGCACGTGGAGGCCACACACACTACTGAGCCTCATTTTGACTTGTTTTAAGGACATTACATCAAAGTTGGATCAGCCTGTAGTGTGTTTTTCCACTTTAATTTTGAGGGTGACTCCAAATCCAGACCTCCATGGGTTAAAAAATTTGATTTCCATATTTTTTTTTGGGGTGATTTTGTTGTCAGCACATTCAACTATGTAAAGAACAAAGTATTTCAGAAGAATATTTAATTAATTCAGATCTAGGATGTGTTATTTTTGTGTTCCCTTTATTTTTTTGAGTAGTGTATTTGCGAAATTTCACAAATTCGAATATGACCCCTGCCGCTCATCACTATGCACAACATTTCTATTGGATTAAGATCTGGACTTTGACTTGGCTATTTCAAAATGTTTACTTTATTCTTCTTTAACCAATCTTTGGTAGAATGACTTGGGTGCTTAGTCGTTAAAGTCTTGCTCTATGACCTTTGTTCTCTTCAGATTCAGCTAGTGGACAGATGTCCTGGCATTTTCCTTTACAATTTGCTGGTATAATTCAGAATTCATTGTTCCACCAATGATGACAAACCATCATGGACCTGGTGCAGCAAAACAGGCCCAAGCTATAATACTGCCACTACCATGTTTCAAAGATGGGATGACGTTTTTATGTTGGAACAAATTGTTTTCCTTTCTCCAAATGTAATGCTTTTCATTTAAACCAGAAAGCTCTATTTTGGTCTCATCCATCCACAAAACATTGTTCCAAAAGCCTTCCGATTTGTCCAGGTGATCTTTAGCAAACTGCAGACGGGCAACAAGGTTCATTTTGGAGACCAGTGTCCTAGAGATCCTGCCATGCACTCATGAACGCTAACATTAGCAAATGTAAGAAAGGCCTTTAGTAGCTTAAAGTTTACCTTATGCCTTGCTCTTTGCGGGATATTTGTTGGTCGCCAACTCCTACGGAGGGTAATAATAGTCTTGAAATTCCTCCATATGTATACAAATGGTCTGACTGGAGATTGGTGGAATCCAAACTCCTTATAGATGGTTTTGTAACCATTTCCAGCCTGATGAGCATCAACAACTCTTCTTATCCTCAGATATTTCCTTTGTTCCTGCCATGATTCACTTCCACAAACATGTTATGAAGATCAGATTTTGATAGATCCTGCTTTTTAAATAAAACAGGTTGCTACTCATACCTGTCATCCCATAGATTGAAAAAAACTGACTCTAATTTCACCTTCAAATTATCTGTTACTCCTAAAGGTTCACATACTTTTGCCTCTCACAGACATGATATTGGACTATTTTCCTCGATAAATAAATAATCAAGTCTAATATTGTTGACTCTTTTGTTTGATAGGGTTATTCCTTTCTAATTTTAGGAAGTGTGAAAAAACTGATGTACTTTTATGTTTATGCTAAAATCTAGAAAATTCATAAAGATTCACAAACAATCACTGTGTAGGGGTCTTCACTATGTGATCATTTGATCATTTCTATAATGCTTTGGTATAACATTATTACTAGTGTTGAGCAAATCGAAGTGAAATGAGTTGAATTTCAGGAAAAATTTTATTTGTCGTGAAGCTGAATTTCCTTGCGCTTCGTGGCAACAAATTAATTATCCCTGAAATGTTGGTAAACAAAAAACCAAAACATACTCACCTCTTCAATTTGTGTGCAAAAAGGCAATCACGGCCATCTTGATTGAATAAATTGCATGGTGATGTATGACGTTACCATGCTGGCTGGGCGCAGTGAGGTCTTCAATGTTTCACTGCGCCCGGTCAGCGTGATGTCTTCAATCAAGATGGCCGTGATGGCCTCTACAGGAGCTAATGGATAATGTGAGTATTTTATTTTTTCATTTTTACCCTGATTAACCCCTGAAAGGCCTGAATGGTGGCCTCAGATGCAGCGATCAGCAATGAATATGGTATCTGTGGGGTTTAATGACGGGGTGTGGTGCAAATAGCGCCTGCTACATACAAAGAAATGTGCTTGGTGATGAAGTAATTCGTCATGAATCAAATTTCTTTGTGAAGTTCGACAAAGCAGCCAAATTTTACATAACTTTGCTCATCTCTAGTTATTACCTGTCACTAAAACTGACATACTGCAAGGTTCATTAGGCCATGCTGAAGGCATAAGTCCATGGGTGGCTTGGATGCTTCTGCTAGCCCCCTGGATGCATTTGCAACCTATGATATTCTGTAGTTGCATTGGGGAGGCGGTTGTCAATCCACCTAGATGCTGTGGTTGCTACGGACAATGGCACCTAAAAGGTTAAATTGCTGGGATCAGAGGTAACTCTGATCCTGGTCATTGTAGCGGGTGTCTGGCTGTATATTACAGGAGTTGTGCTCACTCCGTCCAATTGACATAAGGTTGTGCCATTTGACTAATATGATTGCTGGATGATGTGCTGGACACACAAAAAGTGAGCGCCAGTTGAATGGCTGGAGTGCTGGGATTCAGACCTTCAAAATTCCAATATGGATGACCCATCATAAAGATAGTAATAACCCCTTTAAGGGCTTTTCCTTAAGTACACTCATAATATGCACTAATGTAATTTTGCCCTCTGAATTAACCCCGTTTCCTCCCTTCTACAAATATCCATCACACAGCTCTAGTCAAATTTCACTTTTAAATAATATCATCCTATGAACATTTACCCAGAGCAATATTGTAGAAGCCTCAAAGCAATGATCTATGTGCTTTTGGTAAACTATTTATTTGCTATAAAAAGTAACATCTCAGTTTGAAGTGATAATTGCAATAATGATAGTTAAAGACATACTATAAAGTAGCATTCATGTAAAAGAAACAATAAAAGTAATAAGTATTTACAGCTACTTTGGATTCAAGCACTGTACAAGACAACAATGTCATGCAATAAAAAGCCTTCAGCCAGCCAAGGAAAGTTAATGAGGAAAGAAACAATTGCAAACAGATATACGTGACCACAATGCATGGTCATGACTTATAATTAAGATCAAGCATCTGATCTTATTATATTGTCTAGAGGAGAATGATCTCAGCCGAGCCGAAAAGATAGATAACGAAAAAGAGTCACATTATACAAAGAATAGTTTTTAAATAATTTGAGCTAGAGTTACTATTAAAGGGAAGCTATGAATTTAACCTGATCTCATTTCTCATTTATCTAGGATATTATAAGTCAAGGATACGTGCTGGTGCCAGTTGATCTATGGTTATTTGAGATATCTGTCTTAAATTTCAGTTTTAAGATGCTTTAAAGGAGGTGTCAAAGTTTAAAAAAATGGAAAAAGTAAGGCAAGGTATTAAAACAATAAAATAATGCAAAGTCGTTGGTTCATGCTACCTCCACTCAAGCACCACCACCTTGATCCTCTTGTATAAATGGATGAAGTAGTGATGTGCTTGTATACTGTGTATACAGTACGTGCAGCAGCCAATCACTGGCCTCAGAAAACTTATGCTGTATACTCTGAGAAAAGTGATTGACTGCAGCAGTCAAGTGTGGTATACGGGCACATCACCGCTGCTGACAAGAACATGATGTCATGGATGCAATGGTAGGGCAGATCAGAGCAGCAATGCTGAAGTACATAAGCTAGAACAGATAGTATAACTTATTATTGTTTTAATACCTTTTTTGCCTTTTTTCCATATTTTTTAATTTTTTATTCTAGCAACTTCTACAGTATTACCAAAACTCCTAATACTTGAATTCCAATTCAGGTGACATTTTAAGCACTACCTCGCTCTGACCGGGAACACCAGAATCATCTCTATGAAATGCTCTCATTGGTGCACATTCTCATAATGCTACCTATTTAGGTCTACTTTGCTGGATAAACCCATGAAAAACAAGGGTTTGGGGTACACTTCATCTATTATATTAGGGACCAATTTACAAATATATTGTTATTATAGTATTTTTTTTATTATTTTGTCCTTTACAAGAACTGTGCATAAATTGTGCCACCTATTGCAGTTCCTATACCAGGTGCACAACCTTTTCTGGCCAAGGGCCTTATTCTGAACCACTCCCGAGGACCACAATAGATCTTGTCCCAGGCTATGAGCTGTGTGCTATGATTGGCCAGCGCTGCAGCAAGAGACAACCCTAATACAACAACTCCACCCCGTACAAAAGAGGGAGCTGCACACACCGGAGCCTATACCGGGCGAATGGAGCGGCGCCCAGACATACTAGTAAGTGCAGGGGGACCCCTGGGTGCCGCTCTGCCCACTGATATAGTTCGTTTTTAGTTTTTAAACTAGTGAAAGGTCCTCTTTAACTAAGGCCCCAGTTCCAGTTGAAGAAAAATAGCCCCAAAGCATGATGCTGCCACCACCATGCTTCACTGTGGGTATGGTGTTCTTTTGGTGATGTGCAGTGTTGTTTTTGGGCCAAACATATCTTTTGGAATTATGGCCAAAAAGTTCAACCTTGGTTTCATCAGACCATAACAGCTTTTCCCACATGCTTTTGGGAGACTTCAGATATGTTTTTGCAAAATGTAGCCTGGCTTGGATGTTTTTCTTCGTAAGAAAAGGCTTTAGTCTTGCCACTCTACCCCATAGCCCAGACATATGAAGAATACGGGAGATTGTTGTCACATGTACCACACAGCCAGTACTTGCCAGATATTCCTGCAGCTCCTTTAATGTTGCTGTAGGCCTCTTGGTAGCCTCCCAGACCAGTTTTCTTCTCGTCTTTTCATCAATTTTGGAGGGACATCCAGTTCTTGGTAATGTCACTGTTGTGCCATATTTTCTCCACTTGATGATGAGTGTCTTCACTGTGTTCCATGGTATATCTAATGCCTTGAAAATTCTTTTGTACCCTTCTCCTGACTGATTCCTTTTAACAATGAGATTCCTCTGATGTTTTGGAAGCTCTCTGTGGACCATGGCTTTTGCTGTGGGATGCAACTAAGAAAATTTCAGGAAAGACCAACTAGAGCAGCTGAACTTTATTTGGGGTTAATCAGAGGCACTTTATATGATGGCAGGTGTATGCTGACTCCTATTTAACATGCTTTTAAATGTGATTGCTTAATTCTGAACACAGCTACATCCCCAGTTATAAGTGGGTGTGCACACTATTTTAGTTTTCTTCCCTCCACCTAAAAGATTTCAGTTTGTTTTTCAATTGAGTGGTACATTTTATAGGTCACATTAAAGGTGAAAAGAAATCTGAAATGATTTATCTTTGTCTCATTTTTTTTACAGCACAGAAACCTGACATTTTAACAGTGGTGTTTAGACTTTTTATATCCACTGCATGCCTTTATGCCATTAGCCCCCATTATCAGCTCTCATTATGCCTCTCATTAGCCCCTATTATACCTTATTAGTCCCCATTATGCCTCATTAGCTCCCATCATCAGCCCTTATACCTCATTAGCCCCAATCATCAGCCCTTATGCCTCATTAGCCCCTATTATCAGCCCTTATGCCTTTCATTAGCCCCCATTATGCCTCTCATTAGCCCCCATTATGCCTCTCATTAGCCCCCATTATGCCTCTCATTAGTACCTATTATGCCTCTCATTAGTACCTATTATGCCTCATTAGCCCCCATTATGCCTCATTAGCCCACATATGCCTCATTAGCCCCCATATGCCACGTTAGCCCCCATTATGCCTCTCATTAGCCTCCATTATGCCTACAGCAGCCTCATTTTCTATAAAATAAAAAACCACTTACCCCTCTTCTCTTGGACGCCGCCGCTCCTCGCCGCCTGCGATCCTCTTCCTCCTGCTGTTGGCTGTGCTCTGAACTGGCACAAAGCGCCTCACGTTGTGCGCAGCCCTGCACAGCCGACAGCCAAGGACTAGGAAGAGGTAAGTACATAGCATTCACCGCTTCCTGGTCCTCCGGTACTAATGAGCGCTTCCAAATTGGAAGCGCTTCATTAGTATTCGCCAACCAGCAGGCTTGATTAGGGTGTGCCTAGGCACACCCGACACACCCCGTGCACACGCCTATGCTTGGGTCGGAGGAGCTTCTAAGTCATTTATATGCCTCTAAAGCACATCCATACATTAGACTGCTACAGTACCTCCCTGGATGATATACTCCTTTTTGGAGTGCCAAAGAGGTGTCAAGGGATTCATTCTCCTAATATAAGGAGGACCCAGAGATGACTGCATGGAACCTACATGTGCGTAGTCTCATATAGATATTTCTGTTTCCAGATAGCTGGAGGCCATGCATAAATGCATAGCAGGCATAGCTCCAGTGAAGAATGCACAACACAGGTATGCACAACCTTAATGAACTATGGTGGATACTAACCAGAGTGCATAGGGAAAGTGGGGACATGATTTACAGGCCCACAGAGTCCGCAACACCTTATCTGCCTGGTATGGTGTTGATCAGCCATCTCATAGCAAATGGGCTCACACAATTTGATCAGAATATGTGCTAGGAACCTTTCTTCAAAGTCTAGTAAATACAACAGTAATGTTTGCATATATCATAGCACCTGGAGTGCTTTTACAGTTTTGTGTTCCTGTGTTTATGCATTGCAGTCTTAGTACATACACATATGATCAAATGCACTCTAGAGTCAATAATGCCAGTACATAGGGCTCCATAAGATAGTGCAAAGTGCTCAAAGTGACTTTCAATTGCCAGAATTGCTGCACTGTACTTTCTCATGTGTGAAGAAGATTTGGGGCACTTTGAGATATATACATCAAATGAATTGTCTCATTGATAGAAATTGAGTGTAAAGGTGGCTGTCAGATGTCATGTAATAGAAAAACATTTCATAGAAGTGATGGAGTTTGAAGATATGATTAGAACTTGCGAATGCAGGTTTGACCTTGGTGCTGGACACCTTCAAGAATATACATATTGAGCGAAGTTTACTTTCACACTCGCGTTTTGGCTTTTCATTTGTGAGATCTTTTCTTCATTGACTTTCAATGGTGTTCAAGACGGATCTGTCTTGGCTATGTTAAAGATAATACAAACGAATCCGTTATGAACGGATGCAGACGGCTGTATTATCTGAACGGATCCGTCCATGACAGATCCGCAGAAAACGTGAGTGTGAAAGTAGCCTAAGTTATAGCTTTGGAGCTTTTTACAAAACAATAAAATAATTAATTTAGATGCATTTTGGACTAAAATGTTTTGTAATATGTTTTTCTTAAACATTTTTGCTTTGTCTGTTTTTTTTAGTAGCTTCTGTGTTTCCCAGTACAAATCCAGCTGTTATTATTATTATTTTCAGTGAAGTCAATCAGACACTTTGTCTTCTAAGCTTGTTATGACCATATGAAAGTACAACTTTGATTTGGTCATTGATCAGCTTTGAAGATTGTTCAGGAGAGGTCAGTAACCGGAGAGTGCCAACTAACCGGATTTGGTTTGGGCTAACCTTAAGGGCGTTATCCTGGCGCTTCCCTGGAAATCACCTATTAACCCCTGTACAGGGATCAAGCCTTAGCTGCAGGGAAACAACCGGACCACTACCTTCTGGGATAGTCCTGGTGACAGGTGACCCACCCACTCTGGTGCAAGCACTGGGTGTTCAGGATAAAGCACTTATTACATTACCAATTACTGTATGGTGTCATGTTTTCTAATTATTGCTAAATAAGGAAAAGAACACTGAGCCTCAGCAACTCTACTTAGCTCAATACATAGTCACAAATGAAAATTAAGAAACTCAAGACCTGTGTAGGACAAAAAACTAATTTAGTCTATTTTGGCAGCCATCCTGGATATATTTAGGAAAACTCGGCTATTCTTGCAATTAAATGATAAATTAATAGCTCTGCAGTGTTCCTCCTCACTGCTGTTATAGTGGATAAATAGGATTATTATTTTTGCATTCAGCTGGAAAGCTTATTGAGCTTATATTAATTTTGCTGCAACCATATAAAGTAATTAATTGACTTTTATGTGTATGCTTATATAAATAGTGTATTAAATAGAAACTTTTGTCGCTTGCTTCATAATTATCCATGAAATAAATGTTTACCTTTGAACAATATCTTTTTTTTATCAATAAAATAGGTCAAGCTCCAACATTCTATACTAATTACCGTATTTTTCGCTTTATAAGACACAACTGATTCTAAGACGCACCTAGGTTTTTTAGGAGGAAAATAAGAAAAAAATAATTGAACCAAAAGGTGTGCTTTTGGTGGATTTTGAACTAATGGTGGTCTGGGGATGACATTGTTATGGGGGACCTGTGGATGATGCACTCTTATGGGGGATCTGTGGATGACAATGTTATGGAGGATCTGTGGCTGATGCACTGTTATGGGGGATCTGTGGCTGACGCACTGTTATGGGGGATCTGTTGGTGACGCACTGTTATGGGGGACCTGTGGCTGACACACTGTTATGAGGGATCTGTGGCTGACGCACTGTTATGGGGGACCTGTGGATGACACACTGTTATGAGGGATCTGTGGCTGATGCACTGTTATGGGGGACCTGTGGCTGACTCACTGTTATGGGGGACCTGTGGATGACACACTGTTATGGGGGATCTGTGAATGTCACACTGTTATGGGGATCTGTGGATGACACACTGTTATGGGGGATCTGTGGATAATGCACTGTTATGGGAAATGTGTGCTGTGACACATAGGGCCATGAGGGGGACCAGCATAAGATGCTATATGTGTGGATAACACACATATAGCATCTTATGCTGGTCCCCCTCATGGCGCTATGTTTCACAGCATTACTTTATTAATATGTGTCCCATTACACTCTGCGCACAGCAGTCTCTTTGTATGTAAAGTCTATTTCTTTAATGCTGAAGCAATCGCTCTCCTTTTATAAACTAGCCTAATCGTCTGAAACAGTACTCACTATAAATGCAGCAGTCCGGCCAGCGCGTGACATCACTCAGTCAGTCACGCTCCTCCCACTTAATTAATGAAGCAGGAGCAGGAGCGCGACTGACTGACATCATGCGCCGGCCGGACCGCTGCATTCATAGAGTGAGTACTGTTTCAGGCGATTAGGCTAGTTTATCAAAGTTGCCAGCCTCCAGACCCTCCTCCCACCCCGCATAACTGTAATTGATGTATCGCCGGTCGCAATGTGTAGCATAGCGGCCCGCGATACATCAGTGTCAGCCATGTAAAAATGACACCATCGCTTTATAAGACGCAATTCCCTAATATATCTTTATGAGTGGTCAGAGCTCTGTTACTCTGAAACAATTCTGCTTCCATCACTAGAGATTAAGAGCTGGCTGCATACTGTTTTACAGTACATTGAACTGTATTATACAACTATAAGCTCTTAAGCTCCCTCTAGTGACAGCTGCATATAGCCAGAATTGAACATGTAGAGGCATGTATTAAGTGATGAGTAGAGATGAGCGAATCAAAGTTGACGAAGTGGAATTCGATCCAAATTTCAGGAACAATTTCACACCTGCCGAATTTCCTCATGCTTTGTGGTAACGGATCAAATTTTTTCCTAAAATGGCTTCTGCACATGTTAGGACATGGAGCAAAGAACTCCGGGAACAAGGGATTACCCACAATGCCATGCATGCAGCCAATCAGCAGCCAGCCAGCCCCTGTTATGTCACAGCCCTATAAATAGCCTCAGTCATCTTGGATTCATCAATTTTCCAGTGTACTTAGTGCATGGAGAGACGTCAGAAGGCACTAGAGACATTGCTAGGAAAGCATTCATTGTGCTGAAATAACTTGTCCAAGTGTGGCCGCAACTCAGCGAGCTTGCCATGGACATAATTCATGCTCGGCCAGTAGTGTGGCATCAGAGTAGGTGTTCAGTGTGGTGGGAGGCATAATTACCCCTAAGAGAACTTACCTTTCCATCCAAAAAGGATTGACCACGACATCTGAAGTGTAAAATTTCCACGAGCAGTATTACTGCGGGTCGCGGAAATTAGCATTGGGTGTCTGCTGTATGAAACAATGGATCGGGCGACATCTTTAAAGACCCGGCTAACGCCGTACTAGTATGGTACTGGTCATGAAGGGGTTAAAAGCATCCTAAACTCTAATTGTGAGAAGTACATACCTTAAAGGAATAAAAGGGTAAGGAACAAGAAAGAATCAATAGGGATCAATTGAAATGTAAAGGAAGCAATAAATTACAAAAAGAAAGCATTTAAATCACAAAAATATGAAGGTACCAAGTAAGCCGTAAAAAAATATAAGGAAAAAAATAAAATATGTAAAAGACAAATGAGAGCAGCCAGGCTGGAGACAGAGAGATCCATTGCCAAAAAGATTATAACTAGAGTTGAGCGAACACCTGGATGTTCGGGTTCGAGAAGTTCGGCCGAACTTCCCGGAAATGTTCGGGTTCGGGATCCGAACCCGATCCGAACTTCGTCCCGAACCCCATTGAAGTCAATGGGGACCTGAACTTTTCGGCACTAAAAAGGCTGTAAAACAGCCCAGGAAAGGGCTAGAGGGCTGCAAAAGGCAGCAAAATGTAGTTAAATCCCCTGCAAACAAATGTGGATAGGGAAATGAATAAAAATAAAAATAAAATAAATAAAAATTAACCAATATCAATTGGAGAGAGGTCTCATAGCAGAGAATCTGGCTTCATGTCTGCAGAGAATCATTCTTCATGTCATAGCAGAGAATCAGGCTTCACGTCACCCAACACTGGAACAGTCCATTGTCAGATATTTAGGCCCCGACACCCAGACAGAGGAGAGAGGTCCCATAACAGAGATTCAGGCTTCATGTCAGCAGAGAATCAGTCTTCATGTCATAGCAGAGAATCAGGCTTCACGTCACCCACCACTGGAACAGTCCATTGTCATATACTTAGGCCCCGGCACCCAGACAGAGGAGAGAGGTCCCATAGCAGAGAATCTGGCTTCATGTCAGCAGAGAATCAGTCTTCATGTCATAGCAGAGAATCAGGCTTCACGTCACCCACCACTGGAACAGTCCATTGTCACATATTTAGGCCCAGGCACCCAGGCAGAGGAGAGAGGTCCCATAGCAGAGAATCTGGCTTTATGTCAGCAGAGAATCAGTCTTCATGTCATAGCAGAGAATCAGGCTTCATGTCACCCACCACTGGAACAGGCCACTGTCAGATATTTTTAGGCCCCGGCACCCAGACAGAGGAGAGGTTCATTCAACTTTGGGTTGCCCCGCAATATAATGGTAAAATGAAAATAAAAATAGGATTGAATGAGGAAGTGCCCTGGAGTACAATAATATATGGTTAAGGGGAGGTAGTTAATGTCTAATCTGCACAAGGGATGGACAGGTCCTGTGGGATCCATGCCTGGTTCATTTTTATGAACGTCAGCTTGTCCACATTGGCTGTAGACAGGCGGCTGCGTTTGTCTGTAATGACGCCCCCTGCCGTGCTTAATACACGTTCAGACAAAACGCTGGCCGCCGGGCAGGCCAGCACCTCCAAGGCATAAAAGGCTAGCTCTGGCCACGTGGACAATTTGGAGACCCAGAAGTTGAATGGGGCCGAACCATCAGTCAGTACGTGGAGGGGTGTGCACAGGTACTGTTCCACCATGTTAGTGAAATGTTGCCTCCTGCTAACACGTTCCGTATCAGGTGGTGTTGCAGTTAGCTGTGGCATGGTGACCAAACTTTTCCACATCTCTGCCATGCTAATCCTGCCCTCAGAGGAGCTGGCCGTGACACAGCTGCGTTGGCGACCTCTTTCTCCTCCTCTGCCTTCGCCTTGGGCTTCCACTTGTTCCCCTGTGACATTTGGGAATGCTCTCAGTAGCGCGTCTACCAACGTGCGCTTGTACTCGCGCATCTTACTATTACGCTCCAGTGCATGAAGTAAGGTGGGCACATTGTCTTTGTACCGTGGATCCAGCAGGGTGGCAACCCAGTAGTCCGCACACGTTAAAATGTGGGCAACTCTGCTGTCGTTGCGCAGGCACTGCAGCATGTAGTCGCTCATGTGTGCCAGGCTGCCCAGAGGTAAGGACAAGCTGTCCTCTGTGGGAGGCGTATCGTCATCGTCCTGCGTTTCCCCCCAGCCACGCACCAGTGATGGGCCCAAGCTGCGTTGGGTGCCACCCCGCTGTGAACATGCTTCATCCTCATCCTCCTCCACCTCCTCCTCATCCTCGTCCTCCAGTAGTGGGCCCTGTCTGGCCACATTTGTACCTGGCCTCTGCTGTTGCAAAAAAACTCCCTCTGAGTCACTTCGAAGGGACTGGCCTGAAAGTGCTAAAAATGACCCCTCTTCCTCCTCCTTCTCCTGGGCCACCTCCTCTTCCATCATTGCCCTAAGTGTTTTCTCAAGGAGACATAGAAGTGGTATTGTAACGCTGATAACGGCGTCATCGCCACTGGCCATGTTGGTGGAGTACTCGAAACAGCGCAACAGGGCACACAGGTCTCGCATGGAGGCCCAGTCATTGGTGGTGAAGTGGTGCTGTTCCGCAGTGCGACTGACCCGTGTGTGCTGCAGCTGAAACTCCACTATGGCCTGCTGCTGCTCGCACAGTCTGTCCAGCATGTGCAAGGTAGAGTTCCACCTGGTGGGCACGTCGCATATGAGGCGGTGAGCGGGAAGGCCGAAGTTACGCTGTAGCGCAGACAGGCGAGCAGCAGCAAGATGTGAACGCCGGAAGCGCGAACAGACGGCCCGCACTTTATGCAGCAGCTCTGACATGTCGGGGTAGTTGTGAATGAACTTCTGCACCACCAAATTCAGCACATGCGCCAGGCAAGGGATGTGCGTCAAGCCGGCTAGTCCCAGAGCTGCAACGAGATTTCGCCCATTATCGCACACCACCAGGCCGGGCTTGAGGCTCACCAGCAGCAACCACTCGTCAGTCTGTTGTTCTATACCCCCCCACAACTCCTGTGCGGTGTGGGGCC
The DNA here is from genome assembly GCF_905171765.1 of Bufo bufo. NCBI lineage: Eukaryota > Metazoa > Chordata > Amphibia > Anura > Bufonidae > Bufo > Bufo bufo. The sequence continues at coordinate 286,434,949 of NC_053389.1, forward strand.
TGTCCCCCAAACATATGAGTTTCAGAATGGCCTGCTGACGTTTACCCCGGGCTGTGCTGAAGTTGGTGGCGAAGGTGTGTGGCTGCCTGGATGAGCAGGTGGAAGAAGAGGAGGAGGAAGCTGAGTAGGAGGAGGAGGAGACAGGAGGCAAAGAATGTTGCCCTGCGATCCTTGACGGCGGAAGGACATGCGCCAAACAGCTCTCCGCCTGGGGCCCAGCCGCCACTACATTTACCCAGTGTGCAGTTAGGGAGAGATAGCGTCCCTGGCCGTGCTTACTGGTCCACGTATCTGTGGTTAGGTGGACCTTGCCACAGATGGCATTGCGCAGTGCACACTGGATTTTATCGGATACTTGCTTGTGCAGGGAAGGCACGGCTCTCTTGGAGAAGTAGTGCCGGCTGGGAACAACATACTGTGGGACAGCAAGCGACATGAGCTGTTTGAAGCTGTCTGTGTCCACCAGCCTAAATGACAGCATTTCATAGGCCTGTAGTTTAGAAATGCTGGCATTCAGGGCCAGGGATCGAGGGTGGCTAGGTGGGAATTTACGCTTTCTCTCAAATGTTTGTGAGATGGAGAGCTGAACGCTGCCGTGTGACATGGTTGAGATGCTTGGTGACGCAGGTGGTGGTGTTGGTGGTACATACCATGTTTGCTGGGCGGCAGGTGCCAACTTTCCTCCAGAGACTGAGGAAGAGGCCGAGGCGGCGGCAGCAGCAGAAGAGGCCGAGGTGGCAGCAGCAGAAGAGGTAGCAGGGGGAGCCTGAGTGACTTCCTTGTTTTTAAGGTGTTTACTCCACTGCAGTTCATGCTTTGCATGCAGGTGCCTGGTCATGCAGGTTGTGCTAAGGTTCAGAACGTTAATGCCTCGCTTCAGGCTCTGATGGCACAGTGTGCAAACCACTCGGGTCTTGTCGTCAGCACATTGTTTGAAGAAGTGCCATGCCAGGGAACTCCTTGAAGCTTCCTTTGGGGTGCTCGGTCCCAGATGGCGGCGGTCAGTAGCAGGCGGAGTCTCTTGGCGGCGGGTGTTCTTCTTTTGCCCACTGCTCCCTCTTTTGCTACACTGTTGGCTCGGTCTCACCACTGCCTCTTCCTCCGAACGGTGAAAGTCAGTGGCACGACCTTCATTCCATGTGGGGTCTAGGACCTCATCGTCCCCTGCATCGTCTTCCACCCAGTCTTGACCCCTGACCTCCTGTTCAGTCTGCACACTGCAGAAAGACGCAGCAGTTGGCACCTGTGTTTCGTCATCATCAGAGACGTGCTGAGGTGGTATTCCCATGTCCTCATCATCAGGAAACATAAGTGGTTGTGCGTCAGTGCATTCTATCTCTTCCACCGCTGGGGAAGGGCTAGGTGGATGCCCTTGGGAAACCCTGCCAGCAGAGTCTTCAAACAGCATAAGAGACTGCTGCATAACTTGAGGCTCAGACAGTTTCCCTGATATGCATGGGGGTTATGTGACAGACTGATGGGCTTGGTTTTCATGCGCCATCTGTGCGCTTTCTGCAGAAGACTGGGTGGGAGATAATGTGAACGTGCTGGATCCACTGTCGGCCACCCAATTGACTAATGCCTGTACCTGCATTGGGCCCCACAAAATATCGCTGTAAATTCTGCTGGCTACTGGGACCTGAGGTAGTTGGTTCACTAGGACGTGTGGCTGTGGCAGAACGGCCACGTCCTCTCCCAGCACCAGAGGGTCCACTAACACCACCACGACCATGTCCGCGTCCACGTCCCTTACTAGATGTTTTCCTCATTGTTACCGTTCACCACAATAAGAAAAATATTATTTGGCCCAATGTATTGAATTCAAATTCGGGCCTTTTTTTACAGACACCTAACACTATCTGGCTATCTATTTAGGTACCGTATTACACTAATACAGGCAGAGCAGTAATGACAGATTAAGCTGAATATAAATTTGAGGCCTATTATTTAGGCGCTGGGTGACAGGTATACGTTTACGGACAGAATTAGACTTGGATCTGCACAGTAGCGTGTGTGTGAAGTTATTGAGAATTACCCTATCAGCACCTTGAATCTAATATACCCTTTTAGGGATAGATTTAAAGTAGGCCTGATACAGCAGAAACCACTAATTTAGAGAATTGCAAAATTGGGAATTGTATTTCAACCCAGAACAAAAACTGTGCTTTGACGGACACTAAATAACTTGACCAGCTAAAGCAGTAATGACAGATTTGGATGAATATAAATGTGAGGCCTATTTTTTAGGCGCTGGGTGACAGGTATACGTTTACACACAGAATTATACTTGGAATTGCACAGTAGCGTGTGTGTGAAGTTATTGAGAATAACTTCGTGACAGGCTCAGCTTGACCCTGATGTAGGATATAGCCAAAAAATAACCACACTATTGATGGTTAAATGCACTTTGTGACAGGCTCAGCTTGCCCTGATGTAGTATATGGCCAAAAAATAACCACACTATTGATGGTTAAATGCACTTGATGACAGCTTGACCCTGATGAAGGATATAGCCAAAAAATAACCACACTATTGATGGTTAAATGCACTTAGTGACAGGCTCAGCTTGCCCCTGATGTAGTATATGGCCAAAAAATAACCACACTATTGATGGTTAAATGCACTTGATGACAGCTTGACCCTGATGTAGGATATAGCAAAAAATAACCACACTATTGATGGTTAAATGTACTTGGTGGCAGCTTGTGCTGGCGCACCACAAGCCACAAAATGGCCACCGATCACCCCAGAAAAAAGTGACTGAAAAACGCTCTGGGCAGCCTAAAAACAGTGACAATTGAATAGCAGCAGTTCAATGATCCACAGCTGTAGATCGATCACAGAATGAAGTCTTTTGGAGGAGTTAATCACTGCCTAATCTCGCCCTAACGTCGCAGCTGCAACCTCTCCCTACACTTGTATCAGCAGAGTGACGTGCAGCGCTACGTGACCCAAGCTTATATAGAGGCTGGGTCACATGCTGCACTGGCCAATCACAGCCATGCCAATAGTAGGCATGGCTGTGATGGCCTCTTGGGGCAAGTAGTATGACGCTTGTTGATTGGCTGCTTTGCAGCCTTTCAAAAAGCACCAAGAAAGCGCCGAACACCGAACCTGAACCCGGACTTTTACGAAAATGTTCGGGTTCGGGTCCGTGTCACGGACACCCCAAAATTTGATACGAACCCGAACTATACAGTTCGGGTTCGCTCATCCCTAATTATAACTAACCCCAAAATGTTCTTCAATTACTGTATATAAATGGTGAAAAGTTTAAACCTGAAAATATTAGCCCTTTACAGAGTGATGAGAGAGAAGTTGTAGAGAGCGATGAGCATAAAGCGATTCTATTAAATTCACTGAGGAAATTATACTGTCAGATGAAATGCAGAGTGTCAAAATAAACTCCCCATAAAAAAGTTGCCTGTCTAATCCAGGAAGAAGTACAGTGGCGTCTTAAAAATAGACAAATTGGATACGATGGCATACACCTTCATATCCTAAGAGAATTAAGTAATGTAATAGACAGACCCTTATATCTGATATTTAAGGACTCTATATTGACAGGTAGCATTCCAAATTATTTGTGCTTAACAAATGTGGTGCCAATATTCAAAAAGGGGTCAAAAGCAGAGCCTGGAATCTATAGGCCGGTAAGTTTAACATCAGTCCTGCGTAAACTTTGAAGATTTTCTAAGAGATGCTATATCAGAGTCTCTCAATGAAAATAAGCATATAGCACCATATAAGCATGGCTTCATGAAGGATCGGTCATGTCAAACTAATTAAGTCAGTTTCTATGAGGAGGTAAGTTCTAGACTTGACTGGGGTGAGTCAATGGATGTCTTATATCTTGACTTCTCCAAAGCATTTGATACTGTGCCACATAAAAGGTTAGTATATAAAATGAGAATGCTTGGACTGGGGGAAAATGTCTGTATGTGGGTAAGTAACTGGTTCAGCGATATTAAACAGAGGGTGGTTATTAACCCCTTCAGGACCCTGCCATTTTTCACCTTAAGGAACAGGCGATTTTTAGCAAATCTGACATGTGTCACTTTATGTGGTGATAACTTTAAAACGCTTTTACTTATCCAGGCTATTCTGAGAATGTTTTCTCGTCACATATTGTACTTCATGACAGTGGTAAATTTGAGCCCAAAAAAAATTCATTTCTATTTATAAAAAAATACCAAATTTAAAAAAAAAAATTAAAATTAGCAAATTTCCAAATTTAAATTTTTCTACTTTTATAACAGATAGTGATACCTCCGAATATAGTTATTACTTTACATTCCCCATATATCTACTTCATGTTTGGATCATTTTGAAAATGACATTTTATTTCTTGGGAACGTTAGAAAGCTTAGAAGTTTAGAAGCAAAGCCTAAAATTTTTATGAAAATTTCCAAAACCCAATTTTTATGGATGAGTTTAATTATGAAGTCACTTTCTGGGGCTTACATATTAGAAACCACCTATAAATCACCCCATTTTAGAAACTACACCCCTCAAGGTATTCAAAACTGATTTTACAAACTTTGTAAACCCTTCAGGTGCCCCACGAGAATTAAATGAAAATGGGAATTTTTTTAGCAGATTTAAAATTTGTATCTATTTTTTCTGCAACACATCAAGGGTTAACAGCCAAACAAAGCTCAAAATCTATTACTCTGAATCTGGAATTTACAGAAACACCCCATGTGTGCTCAAAAACTGATGTATGGGCGCACAGCAGGCTTCAGAGTGGAAGGAGCACCATATGACTTTGGAGAATGGATTTAGCTGTAATGGTCATTGGGAGCTATGTCGCATATGAAGATACCCAGAGGTGGCCCTAGAGTGGAAACCCCCAAAAAGTGACCCCATTCCGGAAACTACACCCGTCAAGGAATATTTCAAGGTGTGTAGTGAGCACTTAGACCCATAAGGCGTTTCACAGAATTAGGAAACGCTTGGCTGTGAAAATAAAAAATTACTATTTTTTGCAGACAAAGTTGCTTTACACCCACATTTTACACTTTCACAAGGAAAAACTGGATAAAATGCACCCCACATGTTGTTCCCCATTTCCCCCTGTATATGCTAACACCCCATATGTTCTAAAAAAAATTATGTATGGATGCATGGCAGGGTTCAAAAAGGAAGTAGCACCATAGGGCTTTTGGAGGACAGATTTTGCAGAATTGGCTTTTGGGAGCTATGTCGCATATGAAGACACCCTGAAGTACCCCTAGAGTGGAAACCCCCCAAAAGTGAGCCCGTTCTGGAAACTAAACCCCTTAACCCTTTGAGGACCGACCAAGGGACGTATTTGTCCCATGTTTTTAATTGCCTGTATCATCTGATTAAGAACTTAAAATAAAAAAAATTTGTTTGAGTCAAAATATTAGTTTTTATCAACAAATGGATCTAGCTTTATTTATTGTTCAAATACATTCCTAAAGGGAAAAAAATATAATTATTTTTATATTGATGACAGTAATCTTATGGTCCTCAAAGGAACATTTCAAGATGTTTAGTAAGAACTTTGTCCTCCAAGAAGATTCATGGAATTGGCTGTGAAAATGAAAAATTTATTTTTTTTCCAGAAAAATGGACTTTAGGCTCAAATTTCTCACTTTCACAAGGGGGAACTGGAGAAAATGCACCCGCTAATTTATTGCCCATTTTCTCCTGATTACAGCAATACCCCATATGTTCTTGTATACTGCTATCTGGGCGTACCACAAGGGTCAGAAGGAAATGAGCACCAAATGGCTTCTGGAAGGCAGATTTCTCCGGAATAATTCACAGGCGCCATCTTGCAATTGAACACACCCTGAGGTGGCCCTAGAGTGAAACCCCCAAAAAGTCACCCCATTCCGGAAAATACGCCCCTCAAGGAATATTTCAAGGTGTGTAGTGAGCACTTTAACCCATCAGCCATTTAACGGAGTTTGGAAACGCTTAGCTGTGAAAATTAAAAAAATTTATTTTTTCCAGAAAAAGTTGCTTTACACCCAAATTTTTCACTTTCACAAGGAGTAACAGGACAAAATGCACCCCACATTTTTTTCCCCATTTCTCCCTGAATAGGCCAACACCTCATATGTGCTAAAAAAATTATGTATGGCCGCACGGCAGGCTTCAGAGTGGAGTGGAAGGAACACCAAATGGCGGTTAGGAGAGAGGATTTAGCTGGAATGGTCATTGGGAGCTATGTCGCATATGAAGACACGCTGAAGTGGCCCTAGAGTGGAAATCCCCAAAAAGTTACCCCATTCCGGAAACTACGCCACTTAAGGAATATGTCAAGGTGTGTAGTGAGCACTTAGACCCATCGGGCGTTTCAAATAATTAGGAAACGCTTGGCTGTGAAAATAAAAAATTACATTTTTTTCCACCAACATTTTTCACTTTCACAAGGGGTAACAGAACAAAATGCACCTCACATTTTTCCCCATTTTCCCCCGAATACGCCAACACCCCATATGTGCTAAAAAAGTTATGTATGGCCACACGTCAGGCTACAGAGTGGAAGGAGCACCATATGGTGGTTAGGAGAGAGGATTTAGCTGGAATGGTATTTGGGAGCTATGTCGCATATGAAACTCCCAAAAAATTACCCCATTCCGGAAACGACACAACTCAAGGAAAATTTCAAGGTGTGTAGTGAGCACTTAAACCCATCGGGCGTTTCACAGAATTAGGAAACGCTTGGCTGTGAAAATAAAAACGCCAACACCCCATATGTGCTTAAAAAATTATGTATGGGCGCATGGCAGGGTTCTAGATACAAACAGCTAAATATGGATTTTGCTGACCTGAATTGGCAGACATGGATTTTAGGTGCCATGTCGCATTAAATAAATTCCTGAGGTCCCCAGAAATGAAAAACTCCAAGAAGTGACCCCATTTCGAAAAGTGCACCCCCATACAAACCTTTTACGTGGTGGAAAGGGTACTTTTTAGCAAACAGGTGTCTCACAGAAGGCAGAATTACTTGAGAGAAGCATTTCAAAGCACACATTTGTAAAAATGAAAAATTACTAGCAGACCCCAATTTTTCACTTTCACAAGGGGTTAAAGGAGAAAATGCATCCCAGTATATGTTCCCCATTTTGCGAACACCCCATATGTGCTCGTAGCCTGCTGTTTTGGCGCACAGCATGCCTCTAGAGGCAAAGTGCAAAATATGGTTTTTGCAGGCCTAAATTGGCAGACATGAATTTTAGCTGCCATGTCGCATTTAAAAAATTTCATAAGGTCCCCAGAAATTAAAAACCCCGAAAATTGACCCCATTTTGGAAAGAGCACCTCCGTACGAACTGCGGTGGAAAGGGCACTTTTGACCTATCAGGTGTTTCATAGAAATGAATATGTAGTGGTTGGTGAAAAGTGTAATATGTAAGCTATGCGGACTAAGGGCTCTTTCACACTTGCATTGTTCTTTTCCGGCATAGAGTTCTGTCGTCGGGGATCTATGCCGGAAGAATCCTGATCAGGATTATCCCCATGCATTCTGAATGGAGAGAAATCCGTTCAGGATGCATCAGGATGTCTTCAGTCCAGGACCGGAACGTTTTTTGGCTTTAGAAAATACTGCAGCATGCTGCGCTTTTTGCTCCGGTCAAAAATCCTGAACACTTGCCGCAAGGCCGGATCCGGAATTAATGCCCATTGAAAGGCATTAATCCGGATCCAGCCTTAAGCTAAACGTCGTTTCGGCGCATTACTGGATCCGACGTTTAGCTTTTTCTGAATGGTTACCATGGCTGCCAGGACACTAAAGTCCTGTTTGCCATGGTAAAGTGTAGTGGGGAGCGGGGGAGCAGTATACTTACTGTCCGTGCGGCTCCCGGGGCGCTTCAGAGTGACATCAGGAAAGGAGAGAAAAGAGACAGGAGGCCGCGCCTCGTGTGTGTGGCTGTATTTACGGTCTTAGTTCAATGTATACAAGAAGCGCTTACCGTATGTTGTTGTGTATAGCCACAACAACTGTAGAAGGCTTGTGCTGGTATTCTCCCGTCCAGCATGCGGGGTCCTGTACTGCTGCCAAAGGTTCCTTTTTCTCTGCACCAGAGGTGACAGAAGAAATAAGTAAGAAGATAGAAGGTAGTGGTTTTGAACCCTTTTTTTGCGGCGCTGGAAACAGGAGGCGGATTTTCATAAAATACTGGGGGCAGAAGGTCCTTCTCCTGGAGCCCGACTCCTGTACATGGTGGTAGAATTTACAGCCCAGGAGGCTCCATAGTGAAGGGTTGTCAGAGGAGGACACGCCTGACCCCAGTATTTTATGAATATCCGCCTCCTGTTTCCAGCGCCGCAAAAAAAGGGTTCAAAACCACTACCTTCTATCAGAGTGACATCAGGGCGCCCGACGCGCATGGATGACGTGATCGCATGGATCACGTCATCCATGCGCATGGGGCGCCCTGACGTCATTCTGGAGCGCCCCGGGAGCCGCACGGACGGTAAGTATACTGCTCCCCCGCTCCCCACTACTACTATGGCAGCCAGGACTTTAATAGCGTCCTGGGTGCCATAGTAAAACTGAACGCATTTTGAAGACGGATCAGTCTTCAAATGCTTTCAGTTCACTTGCGGTGTTACGGATCCGGAGGGCACCTCCGGCAAATGGAGTGCACGACAGATCCGGACAACGCAAGTGTGAAAGAGGCCTAAATCAGAGGGATAAGGTGGTAAAATTACAGGGTACATCAAGGATGAAATTAATACTCCATGGATGTGTGGTAGATTCTGAAACACTCCTGCATGCACAGGCCAGGTTTTTCAGGGCAGGTTTTGCATTGGTAAATGGTGTCTTTTCTTATCCCCCTTTTGGAACACATCCTGCATCTTTTTTGGGTCCTTCCCTTCCTTGCTGTCTGGGGGATTTGACCTGGAAAATGTTGCCCTGGTACAATACGAGCACCATGACTTCCAGAAGTACTGGTACCCTCCCCGACCTGGCTGTGAAAAATTAGGGCCTTGATAACCACCTCTTGGAACTGAAGGAAAGTTCCTGTGTGGCCTGCAGATTGAAATAGCACGTACGCATTGTACATTGCCACCTGTACAATGTGTACGGCCAGCTTTTTGTACCACACTTTTGTTTTTCGTGTGGCACTGTAGGGCTTCAGAAGTTGATCTGAAAGATAAACCCCTCCCATGTGCTTATTGTAGTCCAGGATGCAAACTGGTTTGGGGACAGTGGTAGTGGTACCTCGCACATGAGCAGGAGAGCTGGTATTTGTGTGAACGGTGGTCAGTAAAAGGATATCCCTCATGTCCTTGTACTTAACTGCCAGTATGTTCTCATGGAGGAGAACCCTGATTTCACCCATTCTCAGTGGTTGCCCTAACAGAGATCTAGGGAGATCTCTCAGATTTTTGTGCACTCTGCCGCAAGCCACAGTACTTTTGGCAGTTAGGGACCTGAATAGGGGTATGCTGGCATAATAGGTATCCACATAGAGGTGGTAACCCTTATCCAGCAGTGGGTGCAGCAAGTCCCACTCAATCTTTCCACTAACTCCTAGGATGGGGGGGTATTCTGGGGGTTCTATGTGGGAATCTTCCCCTTCATAAACGCAGAACTTGTGGGTGTACCCGGAGCTACCTTGCCCGTTTGCTAGGCAGGTACTGGCGGAATGTAACCCTTCCTTTGAAAAGTAACAGGGACTCATCTACTCATACATTTTTATCAGGGGTGTACACCTCAGCAAACTTGGTGTTAAAGTGGTCAAGGCCTAAGCTTCAACAGACGGTCAAATGTTGGGTCATTTTGGGGAGGGCACTGTGTATTGTCATTGTAGTGTAGGAATTGCCGAATTGACCCAAAACGCTTCCGGGTCATGGTCTGACTGTAAATTGGAGTCTGGTAGAAAATGTCCAAACTCTAATATTGTCTGACGTTTGGCTTCTTTACTATGCCCATATGCAGCACGAGTCCCAAAAACTTCCTAATCTCTGCTGCACTTACTGGGGTCGAACCTAGGGGTCTAGCGTATGGCGAGGTAGGGTTCTGAGCTATAAATTGTTGGGCATACAAATTGGTTTGGGCCACCATTAAATTTACAAAATCTTCAAAGAAGATTTAGAAAAAATCTTGTTCTGTGAAGCCCGCACTGTCTATCTGTATTCCGGAGTTACCCACAAAATCCGGAATTTGGGGCTAATAATCATCAGGGTGTTGGGTCCATATGGGGTCACTCTGGGGGCTGCCTCCACTACTACCCTGGGGCACCTTCTAGAGGGTCCCTCATCAGCGGATGACGATGATGATGATGAGGGGGTAGAGGAGTAGAAGAAAGTGGCATCCTCTTCTCCCTCACTGGCCGACTCGGTATCAGAGGCAAGATAGGCAAATGCCTCTTCAGCTGAGTAAACTTGTTGGGACAGACGGGCCTTTTTTATTTGATTGGGGTGTTTTGTGTGAAATGTGTAAAACTTTATTTAATATGGGGTGTGTATGTAGTGTTTTCACACGTGAAGGGGCTTGTTATAAATTTGAAATTGTCACGGCGGACGTGCACAGTTAAACAGATGACACACCAACCAGTCTCTGGACGAGAGACAGGGGAAGGGTCACCTCCTAATTTATCCCTGACCTCTTTCCCTACAATGCTCAGCCCACAGACAAATCTTGATGGTAGATTTGCTGTGTCCACCAGCCTATACTAACAGAACCCTGAACTCCCTGAGATGGTGAAGTGGGGAGAAAGGAGCAGCCTGCTCGCACAGAACCTGGATGGGTAAGATGACATAAACAACCAAACAAGAAAAGACACTTATCTGCTGAGAGCAGGAACAAACAGCCAACCTTACTTCCAAGCTTCCCAGACAATAATGAACAGTATAATCCGCTACGGGCACTGGGCAGAGGAGCTATTTAAACTAATGACTCCACCCAGTGCACCTGATGAGGGGCGGATCCAGCACGACTCCAAAACAAACACTAAACTCGTGCTGCAATCCTGGCCGACCTCCGCACATCGTCAGAGTGGGGCATGACAGAAATATAGAGCAAAGAGTAGAAAAAAAATAAAAATAAAATATTAGCTGGATGCACGCACAAACCCACACTACCTAACTAAAAGTTATATCTATATCTATGTATATGGAGATTTATATATATAGATAAAACTAACTACAAGAAAAAATAAAAATAAAAATGTGCACAGTAAACTGAGCAGACCAGTCAGAAAAATGGATGTTTCTGATCAGCGCTCAACAGGTGCAGGACGCACGCATTCACACAGATATGTGCGTGCAAAAATCTACACTAACACTACCTAACTAAAATTGATTTCTATATATATGTATATGGAGATATATACAGTATATATAGATATAACTATTTGAAAAAAAAAAAAACTGCACAGTAAACTGAGCAGACCGATTGGAAAAATGGATGTTTCTGATCAGCGCTCAGCAGGTGCAGGACGCACGCACGCACACAGATATTATGTGCGTGCAAAAATCTAGACTAACACCATCTAACTAAAATTGATTTCTATCTAACACTAAAAGTACTTTTTACACCCCAAAAAATTAAAATACTGAGCACAAAAGCGACCATTAAAAAAAATGGTACTTATTGGTGCTCAGGGCTACAGAACGCACGCAAGCGGACGTTTGGTGCGTTCGTGTAGACACTGCAGTATAAAAATTTACTGCAGATACAAAAAAAGAACACTAGCTAAAAATTTATCATATATATATGATTATAACTATTACTTCTTTAAAAAAAAAAAAAAAGGGACAGATGAAAAAAATATATATCTGCGCCAAAAAAAAAAAAGAGCCCAGTGAAGTACGGACTGATCAGCATTTGTCTTTCATAGCTCGCACACAGAAAAAGTGGCGCAGAGCAGGAAAATGTATTATTTTTTTTATAAAAGTGACAAAAAAAAAATCTAAATTTCTTTGCTGCAGGCAAAATCGGATGGGAGGGGTGGGGGAAGTGGGGGAGGAGTGAGAGGGGTGATAGGGACAGGGATTATGGGGTGGATTAGGGATCTGGAACTTATGCTGCAGAAAAAAAAAAATCACTGCAGCATATGTGCCAGATGTTGTTCTTCTATACAGGAGCAGTAAAGGCAGTGAAAGCTGTGGTAGAACCACAAATCCCAGCAGATCAAGCACAGAAAAGCACAGAACCTCTCAGAATGCAGTCACCGGCTAGAATGTCTGCATTCAGGGAGGTTCTGCCTCTTCCTATGCATCTATAGCACTGCCATTGGCTGGAGCATTGTTCCAGCCAATCACAGTGCTGGCAGGGGACCCAAAACACTGGTATCCTCTGCCTTACTTCGGAGTTGACTGGTGCTGACCAGTTCAGCAACGGCCACCTCCCCCTGACCTCCCCCGACCCGCCCCACAGCTTACATGTGCTTCCGGTGCTGAGATGTGTCATCATCACTAATCAGACAATTGCAGCGCATGGAGCTGCAGGGGGGTCGAAATAGCCGATGCTGCACTTACCCAGCATGGCTGCCTGTCGGTAAGAGCAGCCATCACGCTCCGATTCCCCCGCAATTTTCTACCAGAGCCCAGTGGACCTCGTGCCGTACATGTACGGTGCTGGTCCTTAAGTCACATCCAGTAGCGCCGTACATTTACGGCGCGGGTCCTCTAAAGGTTAATGCTACACACTCAGATTGGGTCACTGTCACTAGTGGGGTACCACAGGGGTCAGTATTGGGCAATATTCTCTTCAATATTATAATTAATGATCTTGTAAAAGGCTTGCACAGTAAAATATAATTTTTTTCAGATGACACTAAACACTGAGATATCAGCCATCCTTGAGTTTACCTTCCTACACCCACTTACCTATTACCAACTGAAGAAAAGCTACTCCTTAACCTTGAAATCTGACCTTACCAAATGTTATGAGACAGACTCGTGACAACAAGATCTTCTTATTAAACTTGAATTTAAACACTTGCAGATCTGGAAAATACTGTTTTTTGAAAATAAAAGTGTGTTTTTTAAACCACAGAAAATGATAGGTGTGTATCTCTATCCTTAAATTGCACACTGACTAATCCAGATGTTGTAGATTGCCCAAAAAGTCTTTTTTTGGTAACAGAATATGAAAGCTGTATATATTAAACTTAAATTTAACACTTGCAAATATGGAAAATACAGTTTTTTTTAAAAAAAGTGTGTTTTTAAAACTTCAGAAAATGATGGGTGTACTTCTAGCTTAAATTGCACACTGACTAATACAGACGTTGTAGATTGCCAAAAAAGTCTTTTTTTGGTAACAGAATATTAAAGCTGTATATATTAAACTTGAATTTAACACTTGCAAATATGGAAAATACCGTTTTTTAAAAAAATGTGTGTTTTTCAAACCACAGAAAATGATGGGTGTATTTCTACCTTAAATTGCACACTGACTAATACAGATGTTGTAGATTGCCAAAAAAGTCTTTTTTTGGTAACAGAATATGAAAGCTGTATATATTAAACTTGCAAATATGGAAAATACTGTTTTTTGAAAAAAAATTGTGTGTTTTTAATACCCTAGAAAATGATGGGTGTATTTCTACCCTAAATTGCACACTGACTAATCCAGATGTTGTAGTTTGCCAAATAAATGGTGATTTGCAATGTCCCAAAAGCTCAGATGCTGTGCTGGTGCACTGAGCTTGCATAAAATGGCCCCCCCGCCGCCGCCACCCACCTAACAGAATTATAAAAGTTTTATTTTTTTTTGGTCAATGGCCTCAGGGCAGGGTAAAATGAATGTGTCCTGCACCCACACAACTATTTCTAGGTAGATCGCTGAGTTAGATTCTCTCCTATTCTCTCCCTGAAATCACAAGTCCAGCAGCATCCTCTCCCTACACTAGTAACAGCAGAGTGACTTGCAGCGCTACGTGACTCAAGCTTATATAGAGCCTGGGTCACATGCTGCTCTGGACAATCACAGCCATGCCATTAGTAGGCATGGCTGTGATGGCCTCTTGGGGCAAGTAGTATGACGCTTGTTGATTGGCTGCTGTGCAGAGTTTCAAAAAGCGCCGAACACCGAACCCAAACTTTTTTACGGAAATGTTCGGGTTCGGGTCCGTTGTCCAAAAAGTTTACAGTTCGGATTCGCTCAACCCTAATAATATGCCCATTGTGTGTATTCTCTTTTAGGTTCCACAATGTGACCTTATGCACTTATTGTGAAATTGCACTTAACCAGATATGTAGCAACTTACTCTTGTGTGCCTTGCTTTACAGCTCTTGTTCTCTCCCCCCTTTAAACGGACTGCCTCTATGGACACTAATGGCCTACACCCGGTGTTATATACCCATAGGTACCCAGGGTAAGACCAAGTGGTAAGTCCTGGCAGGTCTAGTAACTACATGGGTAACCTCGCTGCTTCGGGAATGGTTAGAGGAGTTTTTCACCCCTCCTTCACGTTTGTTATTTGTTCAAGATTTCTCCCATCCTGAGGTGTCTTCCCGGAGTTTCATGGGATTATCATAACCTCCAGTGCCATTTTAGCTACCTATAGTCACCATAGTGATCGTGCTATACGCCTTATATTTTGACTTTGGTGCAGGGACAGGAATACAGGATAAAGCCACCCTTCCATTTGCGGGCATTCCATTACATAATGGCGGGACTACATAGTAAAGACATCCCCATGCTTCCTTTGGTGTTTAGAGGCCAGAACACTTCAAAGTTAGTCAGTAGTGATTGCTTAGTGCAGACCTTTGGTTCACTGGTTATACCGAGAGGGAAACTGTTACTTAGGACACCCTACTCATGCGAGCAGGAACCTCGGGTAGCCGTTATATGTCTTGCCCTTGTATGTCTTATGTGTATTTCAGGCAGCCCTTTGTATTTAATTGGGTACCCCAGAGCTGGTTCCTCTCCCTCCTAAGCATAAGCCGAGGTCAGTTTACCTTGCAGTAAGGGGGAATGTAACACCCCAGAGTTGCGTTACGAAACTCTTTTAACCCGCTACAATCTGTTAAGAGCAGTAACCTTGTCATCTGATGTAATTTTACCTTACATCCTCACAACTGTGCATTATAAACCATGGTAAATGTATATTGTTGTCATTTTCCATGTTCACCAGCAGGTGGCAGCAATGTGTTAGCAAGGACTTAGGTTCAGTTTAGTATATCTAGGCTGGAATAGTTCATTCTAGCTTAGCTCCCCCTCTGTGAGCAGAGTGGACTGTGCCCATATCCTGCAGCATGGGGAGAGAAGGAAGCTAGAGGCAGTGTGCCAGCCACCCCTGTTGGGGAAGGCTGTGTGTTAGTCTTCAGAAGTCTCCCAGATATAGGGAACCAAGCCAGGATCTTGTCTCGGCTGAGACATTGATCAGCATCCCCAGCCTGAGTCCTGCAGCCTCAGCTGGATGAAGCAAGCAGACAACTCCAGTTCCAGGAAGACACCATACCCTGTGACGATAACTGTGAGTAAAGTCCAGAGACCCAGGAGAAGGTCAGAAGGTTATTCCTCCTCAGCTAGTCAGTCCCCATAGAGCAGAAGATAGAAAGTGCAGAAGCCAAATTCCTGCCACAGTATAGAGCTAACAAGCAGACGTCCTTTCTTGCAAGCTCCAGGTTGATAGAGCAGAAGATAAATTCCTGCCAACCATTGCCAATACCTGCTGGGACCTAAGACTAAAGCTGTATCTTGCTTGGATGAAAGTTACAATCAGTAAAGACAAGTTTGAACTTTACCAAAGGTCTGGATCTCAATTTCTGCTGCAAATTCCTCTATTACTCCTACTAGCACCACACTCAATTTATTACAAGTGAGCCAGGATCCAGGAGTCCAGCCGTACCCAGGTAGGAATTTCATCAAAAGACCACGGCACTCTGTAAATGTTTTAGTTGCTTATTTTATTTCATATCTTTCTTAGATATAAATTTTTCTTTTATATATCCATCCAAAAGTAATAGCCACTGGCCAACGTTTCTGTCTAATCTTAGACCTTGTTCACGGCCTATTATATAAACAAGTACATATTTACATTAATATATATAGTGATAAGGCAAAGAGTCGTTGCATACATAGCATATTCCCAAAAAGACAATGTATTGTGACATTGCTATGGGGGGAGAGAGACGTCAGATGTGAACGAGAGTACATAATGGGAATATCAAACGAACCAGACACATCCATGTTATCCAATTATGGATCTGGGCTTATAGTACGTAGACGGATAGGCAGTCTAATATGTAATAGGCAGCCTAGTATACAACAAGACAGTAGCAAAATTACAATAGTAAAATGACAATAGCAAAACGCCAATAGGAAAATGATAGTGGGAAAATGACAGTAGCAAAATGACTGTAGCATCGACTATAGTATTCAGACAACGAGTAAGTGAATGCCAGGTAGAGATGGAAAATAAAGAGGGGGGGGGAAGGGAAAAGAGAATTATTATTATTATTATTTTTTATTTATTTTTTACTTTGTCAATGTCTACATACTACTGACCCACAGTGTTCTCATCCCAATAACCTATTGAGCTTTTTCCACTGACTTCTGCAACTTTTATAACTATATACTTGCATTACTCTATATGCTCAGATTATCCCTTATGTCTATTAGGTGGTAATTATCGGTTTCCAAATAATAATTCTCTTTTCCCTCCCCCCCCCCTCTTTATTTTCCACAGGTGAAATGACCACTATCAGCCAGGTAGTAGTATGCCATTAGTGATATAGTATAATATACTGTTATTGTTAGAGTATAACATTATGATATATTGATAGAGTATAACATTATGATATATTGATCACCAAAAAAATGAATGAAAATAACTTACATATGTATGAAGCTCCAAACAACTTTATTGTAAGTATATATAAACATATAAACAATACATACATATATATAATTATGATATATTGATATAAATATAAATATAGATATATTATCAGTTGTAGAGATATATAATCTTACTAATCATCCTAGTTAGTATTCCATTATCCTCCATATCGATGTTATCTGTGAAATGACTAACATATTACATAAATTATTTTCCCCCCAAGATGCATATGTCCAACGTCTCCAACTATAAACTATATACTAGTACCTCTAACAGACTCCCCATTGCCATCCTTGCTAATATCTACTTTCTTTTACACAAGTACAGCCTGCCAGTTCCCTTACTAGACCTCTGAGTGCCTCTGCGCATGCGCCCACTTATGATCGCACTTCCGACACTGAGCACTCACTCTGCGCATGCGTGAAGATATGACGTCATCATTCCGACGCGAGTCGCACCGTGCCTCGTCATCCTGGCCGGTCTTTTAAATCAAACATGCGCGCTTCATCCCCACGCCATCCACTTTTCTCCCTACTCCACAGAACTAAGGTATCTATAGCCACTGCGACCTAGGGAGCCGCGATAATATGAGCTATGCTATACTTGGTATGATTGTTAGGTCAGCTACGCTAAGACAGTGCCCATACAAAGTGTTCTAGATATCTTACCCACTATTATACTAACATTAATGCCTATTGTACTGCTTAAACATCCCATATGTTAAATTTACTGGTGCCACTGCTGTCCCTTTGACCATGGCTACTGTTGTTCTACTATACCTATGGAATGACTATACATACTACCCTCCATCTAATTATATACCATTTGGATTCCACAGATATTGCATCCATACCCTGGCATCTCTACCTGGCAATCACTTGCTCGTTGTCTGAATACTATAGTCGATGCTACAGTCATTTTGCTACTGTCATTTTCCCACTATCATTTTCCTATTGGCGTTTTGCTATTGTCATTTTACTATTGTAATTTTGCTACTGTCTTGTTGTATACTAGGCTGCCTATTACATATTAGACTGCCTATCCGTCTACGTACTATAAGCCCAGATCCATATTTGGATAACATGGATGTGTCTGGTTCGTTTGATATTCCCATTATGTACTCTCGTTCACGTCTGACGTCTCTGTCCCCCCATAGCAATGTCACAATACATTGTCTTTTTGAGAATATGCTATGTATGCAACGACTCTTTGCCTTATCACTATACACTGCGTGCAGAATTATTAGGCAAATGAGTATTTTGACCACATCATCCTCTTTATGCATGTTGTCTTACTCCAAGCTGTATAGGCTCGAAAGCCTACTACCAATTAAGCATATTAGGTAATGTGCATCTCTGTAATGAGAAGGGGTGTGGTCTAATGACATCAACACCCTATATCAGGTGTGCATAATTATTAGGCAACTTCCTTTCCTTTGGCAAAATGGGTCAAAAGAAGGACTTGACAGGCTCAGAAAAGTCAAAAATAGTGAGATATCTTGCAGAGGGATGCAGCACTCTTAAAATTGCAAAGCTTCTGAAGCGTGATCATCGAACAATCAAGCGTTTCATTCAAAATAGTCAACAGGGTCGCAAGAAGCGTGTGGAAAAACCAAGGCGCAAAATAACTGCCCATGAACTGAGAAAAGTCAAGCGTGCAGCTGCCAAGATGCCACTTGCCACCAGTTTGGCCATATTTCAGAGCTGCAACATCACAGGAGTGCCCAAAATCACAAGGTGTGCAATACTCAGAGACATGGCCAAGGTAAGAAAGGCTGAAAGACGACCACCACTGAACAAGACACACAAGCTGAAACGTCAAGACTGGGCCAAGAAATATCTCAAGACTGATTTTTCTAAGGTTTTATGGACTGATGAAATGAGAGTGATTCTTGATGGGCCAGATGGATGGGCCCGTGGCTGGATTGGTAAAGGGCAGAGAGCTCCAGTCCGACTCAGACGCCAGCAAGGTGGAGGTGGAGTACTGGTTTGGGCTGGTATCATCAAAGATGAGCTTGTGGGGCCTTTTCGGGTTGAGGATGGAGTCAAGCTCAACTCCCAGTCCTACTGCCAGTTTCTGGAAGACACCTTCTCCAAGCAGTGGTACAGGAAGAAGTCTGCATCCTTCAAGAAAAACATGATTTTCATGCAGGACAATGCTCCATCACACGCGTCCAAGTACTCCACAGCGTGGCTGGCAAGAAAGGGTATAAAAGAAGAAAATCTAATGACATGGCCTCCTTGTTCACCTGATCTGAACCCCATTGAGAACCTGTGGTCCATCATCAAATGTGAGATTTACAAGGAGGGAAAACAGTACACCTCTCTGAACAGTGTCTGGGAGGCTGTGGTTGCTGCTGCACGCAATGTTGATGGTGAACAGATCAAAACACTGACAGAATCCATGGATGGCAGGCTTTTGAGTGTCCTTGCAAAGAAAGGTGGCTATATTGGTCACTGATTTGTTTTTGTTTTGTTTTTGAATGTCAGATATGTATATTTGTGAATGTTGAGATGTTATATTGGTTTCACTGGTAAAAATAAATAATTGAAATGGGTATATATTTGTTTTTTGTTAAGTTGCCTAATAATTATGCACAGTAATAGTCACCTGCACACACAGATATCCCCCTAAAATAGCTAAAACTAAAAACAAACTAAAAACTACTTCCAAAAATATTCAGCTTTGATATTAATGAGTTTTTTGGGTTCATTGAGAACATGGTTGTTGTTCAATAATAAAATTAATCCTCAAAAATACAACTTGCCTAATAATTCTGCACTCCCTGTATATATTAATGTAAATATGTACTTGTTTATATAATAGGCCGTGAACAAGGTCTAAGATTAGACCGAAACGTTGGCCAGTGGCTATTACTTTTGGCTGGATATATAAAAGAAAAATTTATATATAAGAAAGATATGAAATAAAATAAGCAACTAAAACATTTACAGAGTGCCGTGGTCTTTTGATGAAATATGTACGGATCCCTACCACTGAGCACCTGCCAATCTCCAACAAGGAGTGCCGCTGAACTCCCTCTCTCTCAGCGTACCCAGGTAGGAGACACTGTTGACACCATTACTACTACCATACAGAGACATTACACCACTCTGGCATTCCTAACCTGGGGTGTGAGTTATAACACCTTGGAGGGCCCTGTGATTGTACCCTGTGCACGCTGCAATTGGCGTCACGAACAAAACTATAGACTATCACCTACACCTGACCCAGCCATTGCATAATTTGGCATCAGAGTGCATAACCTGGTCCAGCTCATTGCACATGTCTGGTGTAATCAAACAGGTTTTAGAAAAGACCCTCCGCCCTTTTTCACAGTGTGTTCAAAGGTGAACTATTAAAGCTTGTAGTCACAAAAAATTAGGTTAGAAACCCTTAGGGTAGGAATTAATAGAATTAATTAGAGACATACCATATGGATGTAGGTCAGAAAAAACTAAAAGCACAGCTCCTCCCCACAGTCTTATGGTGCTGTGAAAGCATTTAGCACTAGTCCTGTGTCAGATACTTTTTATCTATATATAAGAAGGGATTCGGTACTAGTGTGTAATGGAGACCCTGTTTTTGTGTCCTAGTTGTGGTAGCGACCATATCTCTGTAGCTTGGGTAGGGGAGACTGACTATGCCACTATCTTAAAGGAGCCAGACATGTCAAAATAAGCTTTCAAAGAGACCAGGTGAAATCAACCGATTTACCACAATACTGTATATTTGCTACTGAGTAGCTATAAAGTGGTAGACTCAGGCCCAATCTTTCCAGTGGGAGATAGGTGCAGGAAATAAACCCCTTTCTGGATTGTGGTGGCACGGATAATCCAGGGCAAAGATATCAAGTTTGTGGGAACTGGTTAGAGGACTGCTTTTTGAAGATTCTTTTGCTGGTTTGCTCAACGGACATCACTTAATACTAGGCCATTCCCCCTGAGTACTGCGGTTTCAACAAGAAAAAGCCATCTTTGTTTAAATTCACCCAACCACTTTAATGACAGACTAGAATGGATTTGCCTTTTTTAGAATACATTTGTAGATGAGAATACCCCCATTGTCTTCCAAATATGTTTTATTGTTTTGTTTAGTTCATCACAGTGGGATGTAGATGGAACAGCTGTTATTTGTATGTCATACAATCTTTATTACTACATTCAGCGTATTAGGTGATAAGTAATGATTTCTTGTCCCGTTTACAGGTTGTTCTGTCTAAAATATACGGTGGAAACACATTTCATTTGTGAAATGAGGCATATGTCTTTGTTCCTGTCTTCTTGTGTTATCTCAATGATTTAATGAAAATATTTGCCAAGATATTATTTTCTCACTTTCGGCCTTAAAAAGCAATAAAGACACAGAAATTGTTCTTATGCTGGCATAATGTAGCTTGGCAGAGTTATTATTTTGCACATCATAGACAGCAAAATTATTCTGATGCCAAAAGTATTTACAGGGGTCAAATGACTTTTCACCAGGTATTGCGTGAGCATTTTCAAATTATGATCTAGCACTGACTTGTTTAATCCTACCGTTATGCTAAGGAAACCTGGGCCTGCCATTCAATCAGTCCATTCAAATGCTATGGGGCCCATGGAGAAAGGGAACACCACCAAGTCTTCTGGTAAGCAAGCCAGAGAGAAGACCTGTTTGATGTGTACTGTTGCCAAGTAGGCCAAGACAGAAGCTTTGTCCAGGGAGACATCATTTCTGTAAGTGAAAGCTGCTAGAAAAACTGTAAGGGAAAGCAGTATTGAATTAATATAGAAGGTTGAGAACAATAAAAGGACCGTGCTTGGGCAAAGACACTCAGTAAAAGTAATGTACATATACGGCTGTAGAATTTACTGCACGAGGTTTGGGTTATATTGTGTGCCAAGAACACTACTGAGATGGATTGGCCATCCGATCTAGGACTGCACCATGCAGTTGAGCATTGCAGAGAAATATTGAGATGGAATGCACGCCATTGGTCATTTTGGAAGATTGAATGTATGGTATCTTTAGGGAGGACCACGTGTATAGGCATCCCTATGCACAGCCTTTGGGAAAATCCTACTGTGAAATACTGGTGAACTGTGCCTACTGCTTTTATTTGCACCATGACTCTCATTATCCACTCAGTAAAAATGACACTCTCTTTTATTATAACCAAGGAGGCCTGTCAATGGTTTCCATATCTGAGCTGGCCTCCTGCTCTTATTCATTGCACCCTTTTATGAATTAATGTAACATCAAGGGATCCTCAGCCACCATGAGAAAGGTGACCCCCAAAGTTGAGGGTGTGTCCAAAGGGGAAGAAGGTTTGCACCTTCCCCCCCCACTAACTGCCCATCTATCTGGGAGAGTGGTGGAGCTGAGTTAGCCACCAATCTTATCCTCTCCACCCTCACTCCTTCTTCCCTGTCAGTTGGTGTGCTGAAGGGGAAATTTATCATAACTGAATTTTTTAAGTCAGTTTTGTGGTAGCCTGTGTTGCCATATTTGGTCCAAATTTATCAAATATCACATTTGAATTGAATATGCTCGAAGGGCTAAATATGCCTACCGTACTTTCCCACCCACTTTTTAAAACTGGAGTAAAATGCAAAATGTCTAAAAATTTTGGAGCAAAAAGCTCCAAAAAGTCTTGAAGCCAGAATTCGTGAGTGCAAGGCTCGATAAAGAACCCCTATAAATTAAAAATGAGTATACAAAAATAGAGAGATCTCAGGGACAGAACAATATATCAATCAGTAAATCATATTATGACATCAGTACAGATTTCCACACTTCACAAAGTTGTGGACAATAGTGATGAGCGGCAGGGGCTATATTCGAATTTGCAATATTTCATGAATATTTGGACAAATATTCGTCATATATTCATGAATATGATATCTCCATTCATTATTTTTTATCAATGCAAAAATTGCTATGTAAAATTCGCTTACTGCACATGCTAAAAATGGGCGTGGCCTAGTTTAGCAACTGTTTTCTAATTAGTCAAAGTTTGAGGAGATTGGAAAACATGGCTGGCAGCAATTTTTCGCGACAGTGAGGAAGAACTCCTGATCACTGTAAGTAATTTGATGTTACAGCACTGTATTTGATTACATTTCACATGCATTTCAGAACAATCGCTTTATATGCATATAGATTGTTATAAAATATTAGCGATTGCGAAAAACGTCACTTGTGATGCGAATGTTTTTTCGCAATACATATAACATTTTTATCAGCTCTAAGCAGTTGCGTAGATTGCCGTGGGTTGCCAGCACCCGGGGCAAGTCAAGTATTGCGCCCCCCCAACCTGTGACCACGCCCCTTATTACAAATAATGTAGTAGATATAACCTGCAGTCCTACGTAACACCACAGATAACACAGTAATAACTCTCTGAGTACAGATAATGTAGTAGATGGGTGTGAGGCCCCAGAATTCAGAACACGCACAGTGTGACCTGAAGTCTGGGGCCAGGCTTTGGCAGTGTGGACCAAATTCTATATCCATCACCCCCAAACCCTACCGTAAACAGATATGCGGATGAACATTACATACATTGCTATGAAATATACAGGAGAATACTGCACCATACCTGTTACTGTATTATTATTATTATTATTATTATTATTAATATTATAATGGCCCCCTTTGTAATATTATTGTCCCATGTAAAATATATCACTCCCCCTGCCTTCAGCCCCTCCAACATACAGTCCCGTGTAAGATACAACCCATCGCCGCCTTCAGTCCCTCCAGCATACAGTCCCATGTAAGACACATCACTTTCCTGCCTTCAGCCCCTCCAGCATACAGTCCCATGTAAAATACATCATTCCCCCACCTTCAGCCCCACTTTCAGCCCCTCCAACATACAGTCCCATGTAAAATACAAAACTCCCCCTGCCTTCAGCCCCTCCAGCATACAGTCCCATGTAAGATACCTCACTCCGCCTGCCTTCAGCATTTCTTGCAAACAGTCCCATGTAAAATACATCCCTCCCCTGCCTTCAGCCCGTCCAACATACAGTCCCATGTAAAATACATCATTCCCCCTGCCTTCAGCTCCTCCAGCATACAGTCCCATGTAAGACATATCACTTTCCTGCCTTCAGCCCCTCCAGCATACAGACCCATGTAAATAATATCACCTTCCCTCTCTTCGCTGCCTGCCTTCAGCCCCGTCAGCATACAGTTCATGTAAGATACATCACTCCAGCCTTCCAGCCCATCTTGCAAACAGTTGCTGGTGCTGGTGAAGGATGACCAGAGACAGTACTGCCCAGAGGATGCCATCTCTGCTGTCCATATACCAGGCCTACCACCAGTATAACCCCTTCATATACCGCCTGCCTGCCTGGTCACCGTGACCAGGCGGGCATGCGGTATATGAAAGGGTAATACTGGTAGGCCTGGTATATGGACAGCAGAGATGGTATCCTCTGGGCAGTACTGTCTCTGGTCATCCTTCACCAGCACCCTGACTGCCATCTGTTTGTCCTGGCTCTCATGGCACTTCATTGCCTGCTGCTTGGCTATCAGCAGTGAGTGACAGTCAGTGTCACAGTGTGACTGAGTCACTCCCTGAGTGTTAGATGTGGGGTGAGTCCCACAGTTAACACTCAGGGAGTGACTCAGTCACACTGTGACACTGACTGTCACTCAGTGCTGATAGCCAAACACCAGGCAGTGAAGTGCCATGAGAGCCAGGACAAACAGGTGGCAGTCAGGGTGCTGGTGAAGGATGACCAGAGACAGTACTGCCCAGAGGATGTCATCTCTGCTGTCCATATACCAGGCCTACCAGTATTACCCTTTCATATACCACCTGCCCGCCTGGTCACCCCACAACACTCAGGGAGCTGTCACACTTATTGTGACACTGACTGACTCACTGTCAGTGTCGCTCGATGCTCATTCAGGCTGCCTGTGGAGTCCTGAAGCGGCACACTGCAGCAGCCATCTCTTCTTCTTGCTCCGGCTCTGCAGTGTCTTTCCCACCCAGAAGGTGGGCGGAGCTTCGTACTGCCATGCGCACCCTGGTGGTTCATCAGGGCGCGTGCTCCTTATGTTAATACCGCTACTCACTCTGCGGTGCTGCGCAGTGTGCAGCAGAGCAGAGCAAAATTCATTCAGTTCACAGATTTTTTGCGCAAGCGGCCAGCACCCCCCTGCAGTCTGGTCCCCGGGGCAATGGCCCTCCTGCCCCCCCATGCTACACCACTGGATCTAAGTACCGTATTTTTCGCCCTATAAGACGCACCGGCCCATAAGACGCACCTAGGTTTTTGGGGAGGAAAATAAGAAAATAAAATGTATTAACCAAAAGGTGTGCTTTTGGTGGGTTTGGAACTAATGGTGGTCTGTGGATGATGGACACTGTTATGGGGGGATCTGTGGATGACGGACACTGTTATGGGGGGGATCTGTGGATGACGGACACTGTTATGGGGGGGATCTGTTGATGACGGACACTGTTATGGGAGGATCTGTGGATGACGGACACTGTTATGGGAGGATCTGTGGATGACGGACACTTATGGGGGGATCTGTGGATGACGGACACTTATGGGGGGATCTGTGGATGACGGACACTTATGGGGGGATCTGTGGATGACGGACACTTATGGGGGGATCTGTGGATGACGGACACTTATGGGGGGATCTGTGGATGACGGACACTTATGGGGGGATCTGTGGATGACGGACACTTATGGGGGGATCTGTGGATGACGGACACTTATGGGGGGATCTGTGGATGACGGACACTTATGGGGGGGATCTGTGGATGACGGACACTTATGGGGAGATCTGTGGATGACGGACACTGTTACAGGGGGGGGATCTGTGGCTGGCACTGTTACAGGGGGGGATCTGTGGATGGCACTGTTACAGGGGGGGGATCTGTGGATGGCACTGTTACAGGGGGGGATCTGTGGATGGCACTGTTACAGGGGGGGGGGGGGGGAATCTGTGGATGGCACTGTTACAGGGGGGGATCTGTGGATGGCACTGTTATATATGTGCCATCCACAGACCCCCCACCCCATAACAGTGCCATCCACAGACCCCCCCCAGCCCATAACAAAGCCATCCACAGACCCCCACCCCTTAACTGTGCCATCCACAGATTCCGTGTGCCCCCCCCTGCCGCCGCCCCCCTAGTATACAAATTTAAAATGTATTATTGAATTAAAAGTTATTAAACATGCCTCCCTCACTCCTAATAGTACCGTATATATTAATTGCTTCTGTATAATGCCGGCAGGCGGGCCGAGTGGGCGGCAGCGTAACTCACTGACGTCACTTGCCTGCGCCGCCTGCTTCATTCATAAAGGAGGCAGCGCAGGCACGTGACATCAGTGAGTTACGCTGCCGCCCGCCCGGCCTGCCTGCCGGCATTATGCAGAAGCAATTAGGATATACGGTACTATTAGGAGTGAGGGGGGCATGTTTAATAACTTTTAATTCAATAATACATTTCATATTAGAATACCGGAGCGGTGGGGCGGGGCTATAGTACAGTGACCGCACCGCCCCACCGCTATTACCGGCCCCCAGCTCCTCCTCCCAGTCCTTCCCCCGGCCCCCGCTCCATACATCGCATCCAGCGATGTTAAAACTGTCAGCATTCGCCCCATAAGACACAGGGGCATTTTCCTGCCATTTTTGGGGAGGAAAAAGTGTGTCTTATGGGGCGAAAAATACGGTAGATATTACTGATTGGTGCACTAAGTATTGTTGTGACATCACAGCACTATGTCTGTAGCATGTATGTATGAAAAGCATAGAAATATCTCTCACATGCACATTGCACATCCATTTTCCTGCCACACACTATATACCCGCCCCCCCCCCCCCCCCACACACACACACACACACACACAAACACAGTTTGTAGATTAGAATTTGTGTCCTGTTGGTCAGGACTCAGGAGAAGCTTTCTTTGTCCTACCTCCAGTATTTGCTGGTTCATTTAGAGTCACCCAGGGTGCACCACGGGGAGGCGAAACAGCTTTACACCCCATACCATACCGTAACTTCACTAGACAGGTACATCTCTGCTCAGCTGCCAATATCCGATTGCTCAGACCCCACACACATACAATCTCAATACAATACAATCTTATAACGGTAACATTAAATCTAATATTTCTCCTTCAAAGACTTAAATACTTATTGATGTTTTGCTGAGGACATCATTTTCAATACTTGTATTAAAAAAAAATTGGGATTATATGCTTGCATCTTTATCCTGCAGCGCATGTTGGAGCAGGGCTACGACAGGACCCGGGTCTAGTCTGAGAAGCAGAGGATCGTGATGGGGATCCGTTTCGAGCTATGGAGGAAGTTAAATGGCAGGCACACTAAGATGGCCTTACTAAAGAAATGGTCAGATCTGAAGAGGAGGAATTAGAAGCGGATCAGAGAGATTTGTGACAGAATATGCCCAGGTACAATGCTTATATTACTTTTGTATCATTCGCCAACACTCTGTAATGTATATATACAGTTATGCAAATAAGTATTTTTATCACTTTGCAAATGATTACTTAGTACCTGGTGTGACACGTAGCAAATCAGCAGGTTACACTAAACTGAGTCTAAATGGGGACCACCGCTGTACCATAACTTTTTGCATCACCATGTATGCACAAAACACCCATGCACTGTTTTTTCAGCTAGTCTGGAGCTACCAGGTCTGAATGTACAAGCGTAACGAGGCTCCCAGAATCCAGCAAGGCCTGGACACTCCTTCCACCCACTTTGACCTGTGCCATGTGAGCCAGCGCAGATGTTAGACAAGCTGGATGAGCAAAGAAGGAAAGGCGCCGAGCTGCTCCACACTCCATAGGTTCTGGGACGACAGGACATTTGGCAGCCACATGCCCCCGGGCTTTGCACCTCCAACATTGGACACTACAACATGGATACTAGGCTTTCAGCAGTCTAGTATCCATGTTAGTCTTCACCCATGTTTTCAAACCAGCATCAGCATTTAAGGTTGCGGCGCCTCTCCCCGCCACTGCGGGCAGACTCCGCTTTACAGGCAAGTACTCGGGGTCAGACCCCCCTGCCAAAAAAAACTCTGCCGCCAGGTAGCGTTCAACCATCTCAACTAACTCGTTGGCGGACTTTGGATCAGCGTGACTGACCCATTTTCTTAACTCATATGGCAGCGCTGTCAGGAAGCGATCCATTGTGACCCTTACGACAATCAGGGGTGCCGTGAGTATCTCAGGTTGCAACCATTTTCGTACCAGATAAATTAAGTCATGCATCTGTGACCTGGGAGACTTATTAGGTTGGTAATTCCAGCGGTGCACTCGTTGGGCCCACACAGCAGGAGTGACACCCAAACGGCGGAGACTTTCTAGCTTTAGCTTCTCGTAGTCCTGGGCATCCTCGGCAGACAAATCAAAATACACTTTCTGAGAGTCACCCGTTAGAAACGGAGCAGAAGTACAGCATTATACAGTACAACAGAGATAGTTCATCCCTCCAACCTGGAGAAATAAGAGAGAGAAAGACTGATTGTTATAGAAGACAACTCCTTATGCAACTTCTGGGAACTAATGTGAATCACTGCTGCCTTTATGTAAATGACTGTTGCATACCTTGAAGATCTGTGGAACAGCTTCAGTAAAGTACTGGGAGTTTGTTAAAAGCTCAAGTCTCCCTTATTCTATATCATCATTTTCAACTACTACTACCAACAGTTACACCTAATGGTGCTGGCGTCACGAACCAGGGGCCCAGCCGCAAAAGCACCAATTACCATCAAGGGCACCTCAACCAACATCTGGCTGGTGTTCCCTGCAACCGAGAGTGCCCCGGAGTATTTTGTGCTGTGTTCCCATCCACTGCATTGCCGGCCCCAAGGGACAACTAAACCGTGAGTACTACTATCCTCGGCACCTTATCACTAGTACTCTCATGCGCGCATCCACCATAGGGGGCCCCGGCATGCTGCAGGCCAAAGGGACTTCAGTCCGACGCTATAATGTCAATCACTGATAGAACCACCTCTTCAAATTAAAAGACCAGAATGAGCAGGAATTTAAGTGAACGGAATACAAATTATACTGATTCTTTTACCATAAAGCTGTATATCTATCTGCTCAGCTGCTCCTGCTCAATGACATGCTACCTGCAATACTTCACATTTTTATGGTAGATCAGTATATGAATAACCTACATAGAAAATGCCAGACCGCTGGTACTAAATTATTCTTTATTACAAAATCACACTAAACAACATACATGATTAAAAAGATTATTATGTATGATTCTTTGTATGCATAATCATGTCTTTTGAACAATGTTCTAGGATAGGGACTCCGTTCATTGTATGTCTCCTCCAGTGATGTTGCTTTTTATCTCCTGCACTGATTCTTTTAATCATGTATGTTGTTTAATGTGATTTTGTAATAAAGAATAATTTAGTACCAGCGGTCTGGCATTTTCTATGTAGGTTATTTATATGTATTTATTGCCACAGGCTAGGACAGCACTTTAATGTGGATCCAATCAATGGTTGAGGTATCTATTTCGGTAGTGTAATTATATTCTGTTTGATTACAGATCTAACCACGACCAGTACCATGGATTACAGGGCCAGAGAGCAATCCTGGCTTTCATCCTTGGATAATATTTTTAAAGAAAATGGTGCAGGTGTTGGGTGTGGAGACCCGGTTAATGTGAAGGAGATGCAGTCCAGTCTTACGAATCTTTTCCATAGAAGGACAAAAACTTGGTGGAACAAAGATTTTTTGGAGAGGTACCTACATATGGATCTAATACCATGGGGCCTACGCATATAGGTGACACCCTCCTTTGATATTGATAGCGAAAGTTTTCTGTCAAGTTGGGAGGAAATATGTACAGAGTCAGCGAAAAAATTAATGAATCTGGTGGTCAAACATAATAGCCAGACTCTGCTCACTTTGGACGCAGAAATTGAGAGCTTACAGACAACCCTTAAACAGGACTGTAATAGGGAATCTTTGGCTGCCTTCGAGGGGGTACTTAGTAAAAATTTTGAGAAGTGGGAGAAAGAAATCCAAGAGATAAAATCGAGAAAATTCTCTAGAGATTGTGAAGATTTCCAACAGAAAAATGTATACAAATGGAGACGGAAAAATATGTATCATCAGAGAAGAGGTAATTTTACCCCCTGGAATCGAACATCCTCAACTTTGTCCCTGTCATCAATCTCTGATAGTCAAGAACCGGATGGAAGACAGACGAGATCGGGGATTCAGAAAAGAAAGGGACCACCAGGAGCGACCTCAAATGGGAAAAGGAGACCCTTTGGAGACAGAAGGGATACCAGCGGCCATGATGGGCTGAAGGTAATAAATCTATCAAATCATATTCTGTCACCAGCAGATAAATCACTGCTGGAAAAGGGTCTAACCTTTTCTCCATGTGCAAATTTTGATTGTTTTACAGCAGTAAAAGATCTGCATATCTTCGCCCGCTCATTGTTGCTAAAAAAATGGCATTATAAAGAGGATGTGAGTGGGGCTTTATCTACTCCTGAAGAGATGCAGGCAGTCAAAATTTTGGAAGAACTGGCAGGAGAAAATGAATTGGGAGGAAAAGAATCACAGAGAATTGAGGAGATTCCGTCTTCCATTAAGTGTAAGTCTAAAAAATTCCCCCCTTTATCACTATGTCCAGCAGTAGACTTGTTTGTCAAGCTTGTCTCCCGACAATTTGAGAACATGTCAATGTTTGCCCCAAAGGATAATCTGTCAAGGGTTCAACGGCTTAGTCTGAAGAACCTTGGCAGATTACAAGATGTCGTGTTTAAACCATCCGACAAAGGTGGTAACATTGTGGTATGGCCCCATGATCTGTATGAACAGGAGGCTTATAGACAATTGAGAGAGGTAGCATGCTATAAGAAGCTCACGTTCAATCCCCTACAGGCATTTGAGAAGAACCTGAGTGTAATTCTAGGGAAGGCAGTAGACAACCATATAATATCTAAGGCATTACATGATGCCCTGGTTGTAAAAGAACCGGTGGTACCCACCCTATATCTACTGCCCAAAATTCATAAGAATCCGAAAGTTCCATCTGGAAGGCCAATTATTTCAGGCCGGGGCAGTTTTACTGAGAAAATAGGACGATACCTAGATTCTCAATTGAAAGATATAGTGGCTAGTCTGCCATCCCACATCAAAGATACGACCGACTTCCTACGGAAAGTCGATGGCATCTATTTAGGTGATGATACACTTATGGTGACATGCGACGTTGAATCGCTGTATACGAGTATAAGACACACGGATGGTATACAAGCAGTGGATTTTTTCCTTGTACAGGAAAATTTGGAGGCCAACCGCAGAGTGTTTCTCCTGGAGCTCCTCTCTTTTGTTCTTACGCACAACTTCTTCTCCTTTGGAGGGTCCTTCTACCTGCAGCTCCAGGGAACTGCGATGGGGGCGCCCTGTGCGCCCTCCTACGCAAATTTGTTCCTGGGGCTGTGGGAGAGGGACCTTTTTCTGTCAGATCGATACATGTCGATGGACCGCGCCATTTTTTGGGCGCGGTACATCGACGATGTATTCATGATCTGGCAGGGAAGTACCAGGGAGTTGGAGGAATTTTTTATGGCATTAAACAAGAACGCCAAGAACATCAAATTACAGTACAGTAAGGAACATATTGAGTTTTTGGATGTACATCTAGAGAGAGGTACTGATGGAGGTATAGTGACGAATGTTTTTAGAAAACCCACAGCAGTAAACTCATATTTACATGCTTCTTCGTCACACCCTCCACAGATGATCAATTCAATCCCGATTGGACAATACCTACGGGCTCGGAGAATCTGCTCGACGGAAGAAATCTTTGAACAACAGGCCAAAATATTAAAGGAAAGATTCACAAGTCGTGGATACAGCCAACGTGCAATCAAGAAAGCCTATAGGAGAGCAAAAACATGCTCCAGGCAGGACTTACTTTTTTCTGAAGTCCAAAAGAGCAAGGATAACAAGACACGATACATCACAGGATATTATGGAAGGTGGATAGAGATGAAGGGCATTCTGGAAAAATCATGGCCGATCTTACTAACTGATCCCATCTTGACAAAATTTATAGCACCATACCCTATGATAATGGCGAGACGTTCAAAGAATTTGAGAGACCATCTCGTACGCAGCCTGTATGTAAAACAAAAACAACCTTTGTTCCCAGGACTGGGGAAGCCGAAGTGGGGTTTTGTCCCATGTGGGAAATGTATAGCATGCCCAAATATGGAGAGGGCAACCTCTTTCAATGACACAGCCAATACAAAAACCTTTAAAATCACACAATGCCTCACATGCACGAGTACGGCAGTCGTGTATTATGCCAAATGTTCTTGCCCGAAAATTTATGTGGGTTTAACCACGAGAGAATTGAAGGTGAGAGTGCGAGAACATGTCAGAGATATAATGGCAGCAACAGAGGAAGAAGATCTGTGTAATCTAAAACCAGTTGCAAGACATTTTAAGACATATCACGACTGCAATCCCGTGCATTTGAAGGTACGGGCGATTGACTGTGTCATGAAAAACATCAGAGGAGGTAATATCACTAAAAGATTGGGACAGCTCGAGTGCAAGTGGATTTGGAAACTAAATACACTGCACCCGGGCGGTCTGAATGAATCCACTGGTTTCTCCACTTTCCTATAGGCATCATGGTTCACATGGGTCTCCACACCCAAAAGGGGTTCAATTTATGGATTTTAATCTTGTTTTAATCACTTTTTTCCCCTGGCCTCTTAGGGTCATCGCTGAGTGGACTTTGTGTCCCCGCCTTGCATTCCCCGGTTCACGTGTACCATGTGTGCTGGGGAATGTGATGCGGTGACCAATGTATGCATGGACCATGCAATTATCTAGCGGATTGATTTAGCATAGTATTGGTTTTGATTTGTGCCCCCGCCTTGCATTTCCCGTTGCGCCTCCTTTGAGACACTTCGGGGAATGTGATGTGGTGACCAATATCTAAACGAATGATGGAATACTGCAATTGTTATTTCTCACACAGTACATATAGCATATGGGGCTGGTAGGGTACAACCAATAATCATATGGTTGAAGTATCTAGCCTCAGGTTTCTGTTCCACACAATTCTCTCCCTTCCACCCCCCCTTTCCCTTCCCCTTCCCCCCTCTCCCCCCCTCCCCCCCTCCCCTTTTTTTTCCCCCTTCCCTTCCCCCTCTCCCCCCTTCCCCCTCTCCCCTCCCCCTCCCTTTCCTCCCTTCCCCTTTTTCCCTTCCTTGTTTCTTTTCTCATCCTTTCCCATGGCATTAGTGGCTCATAGGACACTATATGAAATTGTATACGTATCTAAGTTGATACATTTATTTGTATGCACTTTGCACTTTTCTAATACTCACTGGTCCAAATAGTGAAGGTACACATATATACATAAGAGGTGATCTGTTTTCACATAACATGGATTTTTTATATTTATATTTTTCACCTGATACATGAATCATCAGTGGTATTAATACTGAGGGTCACACATATAATAAATATATATATATACATCTTTTATGGATTGGTATATATTCTTTAATTTATGCACTTTGCACTTTTTTACTATTACTGTTAATATTAGATTATTTATAGATGCAATGGATAGGTATGAGCCTATATGACAGATGTATATCTGCTATCATAATATGAGAGAGAGGATGCCTTATCCATCGGTTCAATGGCACTGCTGTGGAACAAGTTGTTATATGACATGTGTATGTAGTGAATAATTTTGTATATTAACTTCCTTATATAAATTTCTTTTTCAGTCTTGTATGTCCATATCAAATGATTAATGCATGTGTTTATCCGGTACATTTTGATTGCGTGTGCACGTCCTTTCGGCCTGTCAAATACACGGACATACCAATATGATGGATCCGAATCATATAGTAAGGTTGGATGACGTTACTGAGCTGCGACTAGTTGTGCGCGCTCAAGTGACGTCATTCGGATCACGTGACCAGAAGCGGATCACATGCTTCCAGGTGGTCACGTGTTCCTCTAGATGCCGGCATCCAGGAAGTCCATTTGAGTAAATCCGGCGCAGTCCGGTGATGCAGGAATAATGATTACCGGTATGTTGATTGGCTGATGCTTGTATTTAAACCATGTCCTCCAGTGATGACGCTACCCCCAGACGAAGGTACGCCGAAACGCGCGTTGGGGTTGGCGCCATCCTGGAGGAGACTCTGTATGGGTAAATGTCCCTTTTCCTTATTATGTATGATTCTTTGTATGCATAATCATGTCTTTTGAACAATGTTCTAGGATAGGGACTCCGTTCATTGTATGTCTCCTCCAGTGATGTTGCTTTTTATCTCCTGCACTGATTCTTTTAATCATGTATGTTGTCTAATGTGATTTTGTAATAAAGAATAATTTAGTACCAGCGGTCTGGCATTTTCTATGTAGGTTATTTATATGTATTTATTGCCACAGGCTAGGACAGCACTTTAATGTGGATCCAATCAATGGTTGAGGTATCTATTTCGGTAGTGTAGATCAGTATATGATCAGAGGCTTTTCCTCTCAATTTATATTAGCTATATTTTCCTTATATTCTCAACCTTCTGCACAAGTCATGATAAATGGCACATTGGCTGAACAGTTTCCGATAACAAACGGAACACGTCAAGGGTGCCCTTTGTCACCTTCTCTCTTTATACTATACAGGGAAATACTGTTATTAAAGCTTAGACAATCAGAGAAGATTCAAAGCCTTACAGTAGGTCAGTTCCAGTGGCGTAGGGATCGCCATAGCAGCCATAGCAATGGCTATGGGGCCCTACGCCACTGGGGGCCCGCCGCCGACGGAGGATTAAAAAATAAATAAATGTGGCGAGTGGGCCAGGCGTGGCGCTGTGATAGGGGCAGGGCTCCAGATGGTCTCTCCCTCCCCCCTGTGCTGCTGCCGCCGCGGCCAATAAGAAGAGGGACAGGGGGAGGGGCTGTGGCCACTGCGCCACTAATGAAGATAACTGACCTGTTAATACAAATACAGGAGGCGGGTGCCGGAATCAAATAGCGGCACCCAACCTCTATGACAGGGAGCGGCACCTGAGGGGTTAACTGCCGCTGATCGCAGCTCTCTGTCTTAGAGGTCGGGTGCCGGCTATTTGATTCCGGCACCCGCCTCCTGTATTTGTATTAACAGGTCAGTTATCTTCATTGGTGGCGCAGTGCGCCCCCCCCCCCCAGTATAATAAACATTGAGTGCGCCCCCCCCAGTATAATAAACATTGAGTGCGCCCCCCCCCCCCCAGTATAATAAACATATAAACATTGGTGGGCAGTGGGCAGTGCAAATGAGGGTTAAAAAAATAAATAAATAAAATTAACTCACCTCCTCCAATTGATCGCGTAGCTGTCGGTCTCCTGTTCTTTCTTCAGGACCTGTGGTGATGTCACTGAGCTCCAGCCTCCATCACATGGTCCATTACCATGGTGATGGATCATGTGATGTATCATGTGATGAGCTCAGTGACATCACCACAGGTCCTGCGTCCTGAAGAAAGTACAGGAGACCGGCTGCTACGCGATCAATTGGAGGAGGTGAGTTAATTTTTATTTATTTTTTTAACCCTCATTGGCACTGCCCACCAATGTTTATATGTTTATTATACTAGGGAGGGGGCGCACTGCGCCACCAATGTTTATTATACTGGGGTGTTGGGGGGGGCGCACTGCGCCACCAATGTTTATATGTTTATTATACTAGGGAGGGGGGGTGCACTGCGCCACCAATGTTTATATGTTTATTATAATAGGGAGGGGGGGCGCACTGCGCCACCAATGTTTATTATGTTGGGGGGGGCGCACTGCGCCACCAATGTTTATTATACTGGGGTGATGGGGGGGCGCACTGCGCCACCAATGTTTATTATATTAGGGTGTATATAATGTTTATTATATTGACCTTCTACTACGCATTCTGCATTAAAGAATGCTATTATTTTCCCTTATAACCATGTTGTTATAAGGGAAAGTAATACAGTGAATAGACTTTCATCCTAGCAACCATGCGTGAAAATTGCACGGTTCAACCGGAAGGATGGATCCGGTATTTTGAATGCCGGATACGGCACTAATACATTCCTATGGGGAAAAATGCTGAATTCCGGCATTCAGGCAAATCTTCAGTTTTTTTCGCCAGAGATAAAACCGTAGAATGCTGCGGTTTTATCTTTTGCCTGATCAGTCAAAAAGACTGACCTGAAGACATCTTTTCCGGTATAGAGCCCCTGTGACGGAACTCTATGCCGGAAATAAAAAACGCTAGTGTGAAAGTACCCTAAAATATTAAGTTTAAATCCCCCCTTTCCCAATTTTACATATAAAATATATAAACAATAAATAAACATATTACATAGCGTTGTGTCCGAAAAGTCCAAACTATTAAATTTTTTAAGGATTTCTCCTATGTGGTGAGCATTCGCCATTTTTAGTCACCTTGTCACCCCAAAAAATAGGATAGGACTGTTCTATTATGGGCCGAACGTTTCATAAAATGCGAAATGCACGCGGCTTTTTTTGGTGTTTTTTTTTTTTTTTTTGCACGGTATTGAGTATCGCAATACTTTTTTATGGTGACGAAAGCGAATCAAAACTTTGGTATCGAAACAACCCTACGCCAATCTGATCGGCGTAGCGTTGTCACGATATCAAAATTTTGATTCGGTTTTGATTTGGCGACTAAAAATTTAATTTGGCTCCTAAATTTTTCAGTTCAGGAGCCAATGTCTACTAGGTATTTTTTTTAGTCTGGAGCACTGGATAGGGGGCGGTCGGACTCGGAGCCGGCAGAGGTAGAGAGGCAGTCGCCGGAAGTGGAGGAGGCGGGGTCGCTGACTAGAAGCGGCACGTACAGGGAAGCTGCGAGTTGAGCTGCTGGAGTGTCGGTGGCTGGCTGGCTCGGCGGGCGGCGCATGCGCAGTACGGGGTACAGTTCGGTTGGTTCAACTTCAAGTGGCTGAGGTGAGGGCTGGCTGGGGAGTGGGACTGAGTCTGACTATGTCTCTGACCGAAGCGGCAGCGTCAGTAAGTGGAGAGATGTGGAGACTGGAGTATTGTAACTGGAGTCACTCTGGAGACTAGTGTAGTGGACAAGTGGAGGAGACTGGAGTTATTTCATCTTTGTGTGTGAGGTACCGCCGGATCTCAGCATCTTCCCTATTCACACATATACCTGCTCAAGCCTGGCAGGCGCAACTGCGCCCACATTATTTAATAGTGTGGTGTGGTAATGGGTAATGGTTAATGGCGTTGGCGAAGACACAGCCACCTAATCCTATCTGAGGGGTCTGTGATTAGGTGGCTGTGTCTTCGCCAAAATGCCATTAACCATTACCACACCACACTATTAAATAATGCAGTTGCGCCTGCCAGGCTTGAGCAGGTATATGTGTGAATAGGGAAGATGCTGAGATCTGGCTGTACCTCACAGTGAGGTACAGCCAGATCTCAGCATCTTCCCTAATCCATATTCACACATATACCTGCTCAAGCCTGGGAGGCGCAGATGCATTATTTAAAGGGATTCTGTCAGATTTAACCCCTCTAACCTAAGCATATGCTCATGTCCAGACTAATAAAAAGAATCCTAAGCTGGCCTTATTAAACCTCACTGTGGCTCTATTTGCCCAAAAAACAGGTTTTTATAACCTGTCAATCACTTACTTAAGGTGCCCAAGGGGAGGTCCGTTAATACAGGGTGCCCGGCCGCACCCCTTGCTGTCCGTTGCCCAGCGCCGCCTTCCCTGTCTTCAGCGCCGCCTTCTACAGCTCACCGCCGCCTCCGCAATCCTCCCCGTCCCTCTGCCAGATCCCGCGCCTGCGCACTAGGCTCAGCCTGATGCGCCCGTGCGGACTCGCTGCAGGCTAGAGATCTAGCAGAGGGATGGGGAGGATATCCTCAATTAAGGCCTCCTCACTAGAGTTGAGCGGACACCTGGATGTTCGGGTTCGACAGGTTCGGCCGAACTTCACAAAAAAGTTCGAGTTCGGGACCCGAACTTGACCCGAACTTGACCCCGAACCCGAACCCCATTGAAGTCAATGGGGACCTGAACTTTTGAGCACTAAAATGGCTGTAAAAATGTCATGGAAAGGGCTAGAGGGCTGCAAATGGCATCAAAATGTGGTTAAGAGCATGGCAAGTGCTCTGCAAACAAATGTGGATAGGGAAATTACTTTAAATAACATAAAATACATAAAAATAAAAAATAATAATCTTGATCTAGGAGGACCAGGTCCATATGGAGTAGGAGGTTGAGGAGGTGGTGGATGTGGCGGTGTAGGTGGATGCGGCGGTGGAGGAGGAGGTAGCCTACACTGCTTTTTGGTTTTAAATTTTATTTTTAAAATTAGGGTACAGCCCAAAACATTGGGAATCATAACCTGTGATAACCCCCTCCAGTCATGCTAAACACACGTTCAGACAATACACTGGCTACAGGGCAGGCCAGCACCTCCAAGGGGTAAAGGGCAAGCTCAGGCCATGTCCCCAATTGGGAGACCCAGAAGTTGCAGGGGCTGATCCCTGTCAGTCAGTTCGTGTAGGCGTGTGCACACTTACTGCCCCACCATGTCGCACGTCCCTGTGATGTTCATGAACCAATTTGATATCTGCTCTATCAACTTTCGATGTTCTTTTATGCGCCTACCATGGTGATCACGGGTGGCGAGGAATCAGGGTTCCAGGCCAGAGAGGGAGAAAGTGAGAAAGAGAGACCACATCCAAGGGAGGATTAACTTTTTCAAATTTAAAATGATAGAATGGAAATATGGGAGAAATTATTAAAGCATAAAAGTGTGGCAACTTTTCAAAGTTTAAGCATTGAATGAAAGGATGTGGCGCGCATTAATTACTGAATAATTTATTACATTTTATTCCCTGTCACCTATGCATAGTGGGTTTTTATTCACTTCTAAAATTGTATAATGTCAACCCAAGAATGTAACAGAAAAATTATTGAACTTTATTAAGCTGTCAACTAGGTAGAGGAGGGGTATATTACACCCAAAAATCTGTAAGATTCACCAGAAAATGTAACTGACAATTTTTTTTTTTTAAACCTGTCTACTAGGTATAGCAGTGGTACATCACACCCAAAAATTGGTGAATTTCTCCGGAAAATGTAACTATTTATTTATTTTTATAACCTGTCTACTAGGTATAGCAGTGGTACTTCACACCCAAAAATTGGCAAATTTCACCAGAAAATGTTACTGACAATTTTTTTTTTTTAAACCTGTCTACTAGGTATAGCAGTGGTACATCACACCCAAAAATTGGTGAGTTTCACCAGAATATATAACTGACAATTTTTTTAACCTGTCTACTAGGTATAGCAGTGGTACTATACACCCAAAAATTGGTGAATTTCACCAGAAAATGTAAATGAAATGTTATTTTATTTTTTTAACCTGTCTACTAGGTATAGCAGTGGTACTATACACCCAAAAATTGGTGAATTTCACCCGAAAATGTAAATGACATTTATTTATATTTTTTTTAACCTGTCTACTAGATATAGCAGTGGTATTATACACCCAAAAATTGGTGAATTTCAACCGAAAATGTAAATGACAAAGTAGTAAAATGACCTAAAATAAAATCCGTACAAATAAAAAAAAAAAATGATTTAGGAGGTGGAGTTCCATATGGAGTAGGAGTTTGAGGAGGCGGTGGACGTAGCGGTGTAGGTGGAAGCGGCGGTGGAGGAGGACGAGGTAGCCAACACAGGATTTTGGTTTTAATTTTATTTTTTTAAATTAGGGTACACTCTAAAAAAGTGTGAAATATCCAAAATACAAGAATGAGCAATTGCGCTGCAGTATAACAATGCCTGGTTAGTGCCGGTATGCATGTCTATTCTGCACAAGGTACGGACAAGTCCTGAGGGATCCATGCCTGATTCATTTTAATGAATGTGAGCTTGTCAACAATGGCTGTGGACAGGCGGCTGCGCTTGTCTGTGATGATGCCCCCTGCCGTGCTAAACACACGTTCAGATAATACACTAGCTGCAGGGCAGGCCAGCACCTCCAAGGCGTAAAGGGCAAGCTCAGGCCATGTGCCCAATTTGGAGACCCAGAAGTTGAAGAGAGCAGACCCGTCATTCAGTACGTGTAGAAGTGTGCACACATACTGCTCCACCATGTTGGTGAAATGCTGCCTCCTGCAAAGACGTTCCATATCAGCTGGTGGTACTGATTGTTGTGGCGTGCAGACAAAGCTTTTCCACATTACGGCCATGCTAACCATGCCTTTTGAGGTGCTGGCGGTGCCCCAGCTGCGTTGGCGACCTCTTCCTCGGCCTCTGCCTTCGCCTTGTGCTTCCACTGTGCCCCCGCTGTCAGGTGGGAATGCCAACAGCAGCGCGTCTACCATTGTGCGATTGTACTCGCGCATCTTACGATCACGCTCCAGTGATGAATTAAGAACAGTACGTTGTCCTTGTAATGGGGTTCCAGCAGCGTGGCCACCCAGTAATCAGCACAAGTTAGAATGTGGGCAACTCAGCGGTCGTTGCGGAGACACTGCAGCATGTGTGCCAGGCTGCCCAGAGGCGGCGAAAAGCTGTTCTCTGTGGGAGGTGTATCGTCTGTGTTCTCTGTATCCCCCCAGCCACGCACCAGTGATGGCCATGAGCTGGTCTGGGTGCCACCCTGCTGTGAACATGGTTCCTCCTCCTCCATCTCCTCCTCCTCATCCTCCACCTCGTCATCCTCCAGAACTGTGCCCTGGCTGGATAATTGTGTATCTTGGGTTTGTGGGTGCAGGAACCCACCCTCGGAGCCACTTGGGAATGACTGGCCGGAAACCCTACTAAATGATCCCTCTTCCTCCTCCACCTCCTGTGCCACATCCTCTTCCATCATCGCCAGGAACGTTTTTTCAAGTAGGCATAGAAGTGGAATAGTAGCGCTGAGAACGGCGTTATCGGCACTGGCCATGTTGGTGGCGTACTTGAAACAGCGCAACAAGGATCACAGGTCTCTCATGGAGGCACAGTCATTGGTGTTGAAGTGGTGCTGTTCTGCCGAGCGACTCACCCGTGAGTGCTGCAGCTGAAACTCCACTATCACCTGCTGCTGCTCGCACAGTCTGGCCAGCATGTGCAAGGTGGAGTTCCACCTTGTGGGCACGTTGCATTTGAGGCGGTGAGCGGGAAGGCCGAAGTTACGCTGCAGCGCTGACAGGCGAGCAGCATCAGGGTGAGAACACCGAAAGCGCGCACAGACGGCCCGCACTTTATGTAGCAGCTCTGACATATCGGGGTAATTTTTAAGGAATCTCTTCACCACCAAATTCAGCACATGCACCAGGCAAGGGATGTGCATCAAACCTGCTAGTCCCAGAGCTGCTACGAGATTTCGCCCTTTATCGCACACCACCAGACCGGGCTTGAGGCTGACTGGCACAAACCACTCATCGGTCTGTTGTTCAAGGCCCGTCCACAGCTCCTGCACGGTGTGGGGTTTGTCCCCCAAACAGATAAGTTTTAAAACTGCCTGCTGTCATTTACCCCTGGCTGTGCTGAAGTTGGTGGTGAAGGTGTTACATTGACCGGATGAGGAGCTGGTAGAGGATGAGGAAGCAGAGTAGGATATGGAAGCAACAGGAGGCAAACTGAAGCGGCCTGCAATCCTCGGTGGTGGAAGGTCATGCGCCAAACTGCTATCTGCCTCAGGCCCAGCCGCCACTGCATTTACCCAGTGTGCTGTTATGGAGATATAACGTCCCTGACCGTGCTTACTGGTCCACGTATCAGTAGTCAGGTGCACCTTGCCACAGATGATGTTGAGCAGAGCACACCTGATTTTGTCCCCTACTTGGTTGTGCAGGGAAGGGATGGCTCGCCTGGAAAAGTAGTGGCGGCTGGGCACGACGTACTTTGGGACAGCCACCACCATAAGGCCTTTAAAACTATCCGTCTCCACCAGACAGAATGACAGCATTTCAAAGGCCAGTAATTTAGAAATGCTGGCATTCAGGGCTAGGGATCGCAGGTGGGTTGGGAGGTACTTCCTCTTCCTCTCCAGCGTTTGGGAGATGGAGAGCTGAACGCTTCCGTGGGACATTGTGGAGATGCTTGGTGACCCGGGTGTTGGTGTTGCTGGCAGATCCTCTGTTTGCGGGGTGACAGGTGGCACTGTCACTCCAGAGGTGTATGAAGAGGCCGAGACTGCAGCAGAAGAGGAAGCAGGAGGAGCCAGAGATCTTTCTTGTTTTTTGAGGTGTCTACTCCACTGCAGCTCGTGCTTTGCACTTAAATGCCTGGTCATGCAGGTTGTGTTTAGGTTGAGAACGTTTATGCCTCGCTTCAGGCTCTGATTGCACAGCGTGCAAACCACTCATGTCTTGTCGTCAACACATTGTCTGAAGAACTGCCACGCAAGGGAACTCCTTGGAGCTGGCTTTGGTGTGCTCAGTCCCTTGCCGCGGTGGGCAGTAGCAGGTGTACTGTCTAGAGGACGGCCGCTCCGCTTTTGCACCCTGCTCCCTCTTCTGCTGTGCTGGTGGCTCTGTGCGACCACCACCTTTTCCTGCAAACTGATTCCATGTGGGGTCGAGGACCTCATCGTCCTCCACATCATCTTCCACCCAGTCTTCACCCCTGCCTTCCTTGTCGGTCTGCACACTTTCGAAAGCCCAAAATGGCTGTATTTTAAATGCCTAAATTAAACCCCTGTATGTAAAGGGTGTATCTCACACGGCCTGACCCACAGTAGGCCTGAATTAAAGATTGGTGCACCAAATGGCTGTATTTCAAATCTCTGAATCTAACCCAAATGTTAAAAGGACGTATCTCACAATGAAATATGCAGCAAAGGCTGCCAAATAAACTTTTTTTGCCCAAACGGGTGTTTGCTTGTTTTGTTGTTTTTTTAACAAAATTTTCCTTTATTTCCATCGTAAATAGAAAAAACAACACCAGTTATAATAAACAGGACAGCAGTACAAAAAAAAAATTATACAAAAAATAAACATCTATCCCATAACCGTATAGCAGAATCGTACAAAAATTATAAATCAGGTTGTAAATTCATACTTAATACACATATTATACCAATAACCACCCCTCCCTCCCCCCCACCCTATTGGCTGTCGTCACTACCAGCTCTGGTAAAGCCAGAGCAGATTCACCAGTAACTAAATAAAAAATGTTCTACGTGCCTCTCTCCGCTTTCTTTCCATATCCTCATACACTTTCATTTGTTGATAGTACAGGATCCATTCATTTATTGAGGGCGGAGACACAGATGTCTGACTAGAATAACCTTTGCCACCATCAAACCCCTCATCCAAATCTGTCTAATCCAAGCCGGGATTTCCATGTCTAAGTTATAATCTCCCAACAGCACCACCACCTTCCCAGGACTATACATCGAAGAGGACTCCTTCTGTAAAGCTTCAAAAACTTGTTCCCAATACCTTTTTATTTTACTACAATCCCAGAGTACATGCCCAAAATCTACATTCACGTTCCCACATTTTTGGGCAACAGCAGTCTCTGCCTTTATTACAGGAGAATTTCGCTTGGGTTTTTGGTGTGTAATACAGCCGGTGGAGGATCTTAAATTGAATTAATCTTTGGGCATTCGAGGATGGGGCCTTCCTTACATT
Source organism: Bufo bufo (assembly GCF_905171765.1). Taxonomy (NCBI): domain Eukaryota; kingdom Metazoa; phylum Chordata; class Amphibia; order Anura; family Bufonidae; genus Bufo; species Bufo bufo. The sequence continues at coordinate 286,478,406 of NC_053389.1, forward strand.
CCATTGTAGTGGAGGGCAATGCAACTCTTGCTCCCACTTACTCGAACTTTTATATAGAGTCACCTTTGCTAATGCTGTTCGAAATTTACTATATAGGCTAGCTATCTTAACCCTCTCCTCTATCTGGGCATAACAATAATCAAAAAATACGTTCTCCCGTGGATACATATAATCTTTATTCCTAGAGGCCTCATAGGCGTGTTTTAAACGTGTATACATAAACACATCTAATAGTGTATTGCTCGTGAAATTAGAGAGATTTAAAGTGTCCACTTACAAAAATATGTGAGATATTAACCACCCCCCTACGTGACCAGTAAACAAAATCTGTAATTTTGAAGAATTCCCTCAGATTCCTATTTTCCCACAAAGGGGTAAAAGCAAACGAGTGAGAGACTTTCAAAATCCTCTTAAGCTTATTCCAAACCCTTTGTAGGGACCAAGGAATCAATAGGGACTTCCTCACCCCCAAATAACCAGATTCCAGACTTGTAAAAATATTCTCTATTGGTTTTCCCAAAGCCAGCTGCAAATACTGTGTTAATAAACTATCAGTGAATCTACAACATCGCTGAACCTGTGCACATACAGTACAGACCAAAAGTTTGGACAAACTATGAAATAACACATGTGGAATTATATTCATAACAAACAAGTGTGAAACAACTGAAAATATGTCATATTCTAGGTTCTTCAAAGTAGCCACCTTTTGCTTTGATTACTGCTTTACACACTCTTGGCATTCTCTTGATGAGCTTCAAGAGGTAGTCCCCTGAAATGGTCTTCCAACAGTCTTGAAGGAGTTCCCAGAGATGCTTAGCACTTGTTGGCCCTTTTGCCTTCACTCTGCGGTCCAGCTCACCCCAAACCATCTCGATTGGGTTCAGGTCCGGTGACTGTGGAGGCCAGGTCATCTGGCGCAGCACCCCATCACTCTCCTTCATGGTCAAATAGCCCTTACTTTCAAAGTTTTCCCAATTTTTCGGCTGACTGACTGACCTTAATTTCTTAAAGTAATGATGGGCACTCGTTTTTCTTTACTTAGCTGCCATAATACAAATTCTAACAGTCTATTCAGTAGGACTATCAGCTGTGTATCCACCTGACTTCTCCTCAATGCAACTGATGGTCCCAACCTCATTTATAAGGCAAGAAATCCCACTTATTAAACCTGACAGGGCACACCTGTGAAGTGAAAACCATTTCAGGGGACTACCTCTTGAAGCTCATCAAGAGAATGCCAAGAGTGTGCAAAGCAGTAATCAAAGCAAAAGGTGGCTACTTTGAAGAACCTAGAATATGACATATTTTCAGTTGTTTCACACTTGTTTGTTATGAATATAATTCCACATGTGTTAATTCATAGTTTTGATGCCTTCAGTGTGAATCTACAATTTTCATAGTCATGAAAATAAAGAAAACTCTTTGAATGAGAAGGTGTGTCCAAATTTTTGGTCTGTACTGTAAATAATACCCCTGAAAGAAAGGATGTGATAGCCCACCGTCTAATTCCGACAACCATAAATATTTTTGTTTTATTCTCACCCTCTTTCTTCCCCATATTAGATCGTTAATAAGAGTCTCTAATCTATAAAAGAAAATATTGTCAATCCATACTGGGGAAGCACACATCGGGTACATCACAATAGGGAGGATGATCATCTTAATCAAAGCTATTCTGTCCGTCTGAGCTAGGATCAATTTCTGCCAAGCGTATATTTTAGACTTAACTTTATTCAGGATCGGCACTAAATTTAGCTCATAGTTAGAGTTGAGCGAACACCTGGATGTTCGGGTTCGACGAGTTCGGGAGAACTTTCGAAAAATGTTCGGGTTCGGGATCCGAACTCGACCCGAACTTCATCCCGAACCCGAACCCCATAGAAGTCAATGGGGACCCGAACTTTTGGGCACTAAAAAGGCTGTAAAACACACCCGGAAAGGGCTAGAGGGCTGCAAAAGGCAGCAAAATGTAGTTAAATCCCCTGCAAACAAATGTAGATAGGGAAATGATGAGTTAACATAAAATAAATAAAAATTAAACAATATTAATTGGAGTGAGGTCCCATAGCACAGAATCAGGCTTCAAGTCACCCACCAATGGAGAAGGTCACTTACTATTATTTTGACCACAGCACCCAGACAAAGGAGAGAGGTCCCACAGCAGAGAACCAGGCATCATATCACCCACCACAGGAGTAGGCCACCATTTAGTTACTTTGACCCCTACACCCAGACGGAGGAGAGAGGTTACACAGCAGAGAATCAGGCATTTAGATCACCCACCACAGGAGTAGGCCACCATTGAATCAGACCCCGGCAACCATGTCAGATGGCACAAGCATAAGCTTTATATCAATCAGCACAGGAGAAGGCGACTTTGACAGACTTTGACCCCTACACCCGGACGGAGGAGAGAGGTTTCAAAGCAGAGAATCAGGCATTTAGATCACCCACCACAGGAGTAGGCCCCAATTTAATGGGACCCCGGCAACCATGTCAGATGGCACAACCATCAGCTTCATATCAATCAGCACAGGAGAAGGCGACTTTGAAAGACTTTGACCCCTACACCCAGACGGAGGAGAGAGGTTTCACAGCAGAGAATCAGGCATTTAGATCACCCACCACAGGAGTAGGCCCCCATTGAATCAGACCCTGGCAACCATGTCAGATGGCACAACCATCAGCTTTATATCAATCAGCACAGGAGAAGGCGACTTTGAAAGACTTTGACCCCTACACCCAGATGGAGGAGAGAGGTTTCACAGCAGAGAATCAGGCATCATATCAACCACCACAGGAGAAGCCACCATTTAGTTACTTTGACCCCTGCACCCAGGAAGAGGAGAGAGGCACCACAGCACATATTCTGGCATCATATCAGCCACCACAGGAGAAGCCACCATTGAGTTACTTTGACCCCCGCACCCAGGAAGAGGAGAGAGGCACCACAGTACATATTCTGGCATCATATCAGCCACCACAGGAGAAGCCACCATTGAGTTACTTTGACCCCCGCACCCAGGAAGAGGAGAGAGGCACCACAGCACATATTCTGGCATCATATCAGCCACCACAGGAGAAGCCACCATTGAGTTACTTTGACCCCTGCACCCAGGAAGAGGAGAGAGGCCCCACAGCACATATTCTGGCATCATATCAGCCACCACAGGAGAAGCCACCATTTAGTTACTTTGACCCCTTCACCCAAACAGAGGAGAGAGGTTCCACATCAGAGAATCAGGCATCATATCAACCACCACAGGAGTAGGCCACAATTTAATGGGACCCCGGCAACCATGTCAGATGGCACAACCATCAGCTTCATATCAATCAGCACAGGAGAAGGCGACTTTGAAAGACTTTGACCCCTACACCCAGACGGAGGAGAGAGGTTTCACAGCAGAGAATCAGGCATTTAGATCACCCACCACAGGAGTAGGCCCCCATTGAATCAGACCCTGGCAACCATGTCAGATGGCACAACCATCAGCTTCATATCAATCAGCACAGGAGAAGGCGACTTTGAAAGACTTTGACCCCTACACCCAGACGGAGGAGAGAGGTTTCACAGCAGAGAATCAGGCATTTAGATCACCCACCACAGGAGTAGGCCCCCATTGAATCAGACCCTGGCAACCATGTCAGATGGCACAACCATCAGCTTTATATCAATCAGCACAGGAGAAGGCGACTTTGAAAGACTTTGACCCCTACACCCAGATGGAGGAGAGAGGTTTCACAGCAGAGAATCAGGCATCATATCAACCACCACAGGAGAAGCCACCATTTAGTTACTTTGACCCCCGCACCCAGGAAGAGGAGAGAGGCACCACAGCACATATTCTGGCATCATATCAGCCACCACAGGAGAAGCCACCATTGAGTTACTTTGACCCCCGCACCCAGGAAGAGGAGAGAGGCACCACAGCACATATTCTGGCATCATATCAGCCACCACAGGAGAAGCCACCATTTAGTTACTTTGACCCCTTCACCCAAACAGAGGAGAGAGGTTCCACATCAGAGAATCAGGCATCATATCAACCACCACAGGAGTAGGCCACAATTTAGTTTATTTGACCCCTGCACCCAGGAAGAGGAGAGAGGCCCCACAGCACATATTCTGGCATCATATCACACACCACAGGAGAAGGCCTCTTTCAGTGATTTAGGCCTTTGGACCCAGACAGAGGAGAGAGGTCAGAGATTAGCTTCATATCCCCCAGCACAGCAGAAGACCGCTTTATTTGACTTAGGCCTCAGCACCCAGACAGAAGACAGAGGTAGCATGGCAGAGGTTATGGCTTCATGTCACCCGTTAGTTTAACCGGCCACTTTCATCTGGTTAGGCCCCGGCGCCCAGACAGAGAAGAGTTTCATTCAACTGTGGGTTTCATAAAATTTGTATCAAATAAAGAAGTGGCCCGTAGCACAACAAGACATGTTTTAGGCAGTTAATAAGGACTACTCTGCACAAGGGAGGGACAGGTCCTGTGGGATCCATGCCTGGTTCATCTTTATGAAGGTCAGCTTGTCCACGTTGGCTGTGGACAGGCGGCTGCGCTTGTCAGTAATGACGCCCCCTGCCGTGCTGAATACGCGTTCAGATAAAACGCTGGCCGCCGGGCAGGAAAGCACCTCCAAGGCATAACATGCTAACTCTGGCCACGTGGACAATTTCGAAACCCAGTAGTTGAATGGGGCCGAACCATCCGTCAGGATGTGGAGGGGTGTGCAGACATACTGTTCAACCATGTTAGTGAAATGCTGCCTCCTGCTAACACGTTCCGTATCAGGTGTCGGTGCAGATAGCTGTGGCGTGGAGACAAAACTTTTCCAAATTTCTGCCATGCTAACCCTGCCCTCAGATGAGCTGGCCGTGACACAGCTGCGTTGGCGACCTCTTGCCACTCCTCTGCCTTCACCTTCCACCTGTTCCCCTGTGACATGTGGGAATGCTCTCAAGAGCGCCTCTATCAGCGTGCGCTTGTACTCGCGCATCTTACGGTCGCGCTCCAGTTCAGGAATTAAAGTGGGCACATTGTCTTTATACCGGGGATCCAGCAGGGTGGCCACCCAGTAGTCTGCACACGTTAAAACGTGGGCAACTCTGCTGTCGTTGCGCAGGCATTGGAGCATATATTCGCTCATGTGGGCCAGGCTACCCATGGGTAAGGACAAGCTGTCCTCTGTGGGAGGCGTATCGTCATCGTCCACCGTATCCCCCCAGCCACGCACCAGTGATGGGCCTGGGCTGCCACCCCGCTATGAACTTGTGTCATCCTCGTCCCCCTCCACCTCCTCCTCCTCCTCGTCCTCCAGTACAGTGCCTTGGCTGGCGACTTGTGAACCTGTCCTCTGCTGCTTAAACAAACCTCCCTCTGAGCCACTTCGAACAGACTGGCCCGAAAGTGTTAGAAACGAGCCCTCATCCTCCTCCTCCTCCTCCACCTGGGCCACCTCCTCTAACATCATTGCCCTAAGTGTTTTCTCAAGGAGACATAGAAGTGGTATTGTAACGCTGATAACAGTGTCATCGCCACTGGCCATGTTGGTGGAGTACTCGAAACAGCGCAGCAGGGCACACAGGTCTCGCATGGAGGCCCAATCATTGGTGGTGAAGTGGTGCTGTTCGGCAGTACGACTGACGCGAGCGTGCTGCAGCTGAAACTCCACTATGGCCTGCTGCTGCTCGCACAGTCTCTCCAGCATGTGCAAGGTGGAGTTCCACCGGGTGGGCACGTCGCATATGAGGCGGTGAGCGGGAAGGCCGAAGTTCCGCTGTAGCGCAGACAGGCGAGCAGCGGCAGGATGTGAACGGCGGAAGCGCGCACAGACGGCCCGCACTTTATGCAGCAGCTCTGACATGTTGGGGTAGTGGTGAATGAACCTCTGCACCACCAAGTTCAGCACATGCGCCAGGCAAGGGATGTGCGTCAAACCGGCTAGTCCCAGAGCTGCCACGAGATTTCGCCCATTATCGCATACCACCAGGCCTGGCTTGAGGCCCACCGGCAGAAACCACTCGTCGGTCTGCTGTTCAATACCCCGCCACAACTCCTGTGCGGTGTGGGGCCTGTCCCCCAAACATATGAGTTTCAGAATGGCCTGCTGACGTTTACCCCGGGCTGTGCTGAAGTTGGTGGTGAAGGTGTGTGGCTGACCGGATGAGCTGGTGGAAGCAGTGGAGGAGGAAGCCGAGTAGGAGGAGGAGGCTACAGGAGGCAGAGAATGATGCCCTGCGATCCTAGGGGGCGGAAGGACGTGCGCCAAGGAACTGTCCGCCGGGGGCCCAGCCGCCACTACATTCATCCAGTGTGCAGTTAGTGAGATATAGCGTCCCTGGCCGTGCTTACTGGTCCACGTATCTGTGGTTAGGTGGACCTTGCCACAAATGGCGTTGCGCAGTGCACACTTGATTTTATCGGACACTTGCATGTGCAGGAAAGGCACGGCTGTCTTGGAGAAGTAGTGGCGGCTGGGAACCACATACTGCGGGACAGCCATGGCCATCAGCTGTTTGAAGCTGTCTGTGTCCACCAGCCGGAATGACAGCATTTCAAATGCCAGCAGTTTAGAAATGCTGGCGTTCAGGCCAAGGGCTCGAGGGTGACTCGGGGGGAATTTGCGCTTCCTCTCTAAGGTTTGAGATATTGAGAGCTGAACGCTGCTGTGTGATATAGTGGAGACGCTAGTTGACGGTGGCGGTGGTGGTGGTGTCGGTGGCACATCCTCTGTTTGCTGCTCGGCAGGTGGCAACATTCCTCTCGAGGCGGAAGCCGAGGCAGCAGCGGTAGAGGGAGCAGGGAAAGCCTCAGCAAGTTCCTGGTTTTTAAGGTGTGTACCCCACTGCAGTTCATGCTTTGCATGTAGATGCCTGGTCATGCAGGTTGTGCTGAGGTTCAGAACGTTAATGCCTCGCCTCAGGCTCTGATGGCAGAGCGTGCAAGTCACTCGGGTCTTGTCGGTAGGACATTGTTTAAAGAAGTGCCATGCCAGGGAACTCTTTGAAGCTGCCTTTGTGGGGCTGGGTCCCTGTTGGCGATGTCCAGTAGCAGGCGAACTCTGGGGGCGGCCGGCTCGTCTGCTTTGGCCCCCTGCTCCCTCTTTGGCTTCGCTGTTGTCTCGGTCTCACCACTACCTCTTCCTCTGAACTGTGAAAGTCATCGCCACGACCTTCAGTCCATGTGGGGTCTAAGACCTCATCGTCCTCTGCATCGTCTTCCACCCAGTCTCCCTCCCTGACCTCCTCCTGTTCAGTCTGCACACTGCAAAAAGACGCGGCAGTGGGCACCTGTGTTTCGTCATCATCAGAGAGTCGGTGACTCTGCTGTGGTGGTATTCCCATGTCCTCTTCATCTGGAGACATAAGTGGTTGTGCGTCAGTGCATGGTATGTCTTCCTCCACTGGGGAAGGGCTAGGTGGACGTCCCTGGGAAACCCTGGAAGCAGAGTCTTCAAACAGAAGAAGAGACTGCTGCATAACTTGTGGCTCAGACCGTTTCCCTGATATGCTTGGGGGTGATGTGACAGACTGATGGGCTTGGTTTTCAGGTGCCACCTGTGCGCTTTCCGCAGAAGACTGGGTGGAAGACCATGTGGTGAACGTGCTGGAAGCACTGTCGGCCACCCAATCGATTAATGCCTGTACCTGCTCAGGCCTTACCATCCTAAGAGCGTCATTGGGCCCCACGAGATATTGCGGTACATTCTGCCGGCTAGTTGAGGGAGTTCGTTACCTACTGTGTGCGCCTGGGGCCGAACGGCCACGTCCTCTACCAGCAACAGAGGCTCCACGGACACCACCACGACCGCGTCCTCGTCCCTTAATAGTATTTTTCTTCATTGTTGCGATTCAACTCGCACCACAATGAAATATATTATTTTTTATAAGCAAAATCCCCTCACTGGAATACTTTCAGTCTTTTGACTGTATGGATTACAGATGGAATGACTGTTATATGTGAGTACCGCTTTCTTTGACAGATTCTAGTATGGGTACATATATGTTTTCCCAACCCCAGCACATTAGTTTGCTAATTCCAGATGTATGAAACGCAGGCCTAACTGTATCTAGTATATTGAACGCCAGATAAACTAACTTGGCCTTTTTTAAATAAAAAAAATTCCCTCACTGGAATACTTTCAGTCTTTTGACTGTATGGATTACAGATGGAATGACTGTTATATGTGAGTACCGCTTTCTTTGACAGATTCTAGTATGGGTACATATATGTTTTCCCAACCCCAGCACATTAGTTTGCTAATTCCAGATGTATGAAACGCAGGCCTAACTGTATCTAGTATATTGAACGCCAGATAAACTAACTTGGCCTTTTTTAAATAAAAAAAATCCCCTCACTGGAATACTTTCAGTCTTTTGACTGTATGGATTACAGATGGAATGACTGTTATATGTGAGTACCGCTTTCTTTGACAGATTCTAGTATGGGTACATATATGTTTTCCCAACCCCAGCACATTAGTTTGCTAATTCCAGATGTATGAAACGCAGGCCTAACTGTATCTAGTATATTGAACGCCAGATAAACTAACTTGGCCTTTTTTAAATAAAAAAAATTCCCTCACTGGAATACTTTCAGTCTTTTGACTGTATGGATTACAGATGGAATGACTGTTATATGTGAGTACCGCTTTCTTTGACAGATTCTAGTATGGGTACATATATGTTTTCCCAACCCCAGCACATTAGTTTGCTAATTCCAGATGTATGAAACGCAGGCCTAACTGTATCTAGTATATTGAACGCCAGATAAACTAACTTGGCCTTTTTTAAATAAAAAAAATTCCCTCACTGGAATACTTTCAGTCTTTTGACTGTATGGATTACAGATGGAATGACTGTTATATGTGAGTACCGCTTTCTTTGACAGATTCTAGTATGGGTACATATATGTTTTCCCAACCCCAGCACATTAGTTTGCTAATTCCAGATGTATGAAACGCAGGCCTAACTGTATCTAGTATATTGAACGCCAGATAAACTAACTTGGCCTTTTTTAAATAAAAAAAAAATTCCCTCACTGGAATACTTTATGGCTTTTCACTGTATGGATTACAGGTGGACTGGTATTAGTAGGGGTGACACAAGCACACCCAAGTCCCTGATGTAGGATTTCTATTGCACAGACCACTATTACAAGTGATTAATGGACGTTGGGAGAGATTGTGCTGCAGCACTAGTCCCAAGATGGCCGCCGCCTATCAGCCCAGTAACATGTGCCACAAAATGGTCTGCACAACCTTTAAAAAAAATAGCCTTGGACTGTGCTGCTAAATCGCTATTGGTCTGAATCCCAGGTGTAGATGTCTGACTTGTTTGGAGCTTTGGAATGCACACTGTGGCAGCTTCTGCTGCAGCACTACAAGTCGCAAAATGGCGGCCGGCGGTCAGCCCAGGTACATGTGGATGGAAAAATCACTCTGGCCACTCTAAAAAAGCCAATCCCTATCAAAAAAGCAGCTCAGCTGCAGTTGTTCAGATGAATCACAGGTGGAGGAGAGAAATTTGCTTCCAGTTATTCAATTATCCCTGCCTATTCTCGCCCTAGCATCAGCTGCGTCTATCCCTGTTCTATTCACATCGGGAGTGAGCACGTCCCGACGTGCGCACAAGCTTATAAAGAGGCTGAGTCACATGCTGCACTTGGCCAATCACAGCCTTGCCAATAGTAGGCATGGCTGCGATGGCATCTTAGGGCAAGTAGTATGATGCATGTTGATTGGCTGCATTGCAGCCTTTCAAAATGCGCCAAAATACATGCCGAACGACGAACCCGAACCCGAACTTTTACGAAAAAGTTCGGGTTCGGGTCCGTGTCACGAACACCCCAAAATTCGGTACGGACCCGAACTATGCTCGAACTGTTCGCTCAACACTACTCATAGTATCTCTTAATAGGGAGACCAATCTTAATCCCCAGATAATCCAGGGTATCATTCGGGGCAAGAACCCTTACTCCACTCCCCTCATCTACAGCTTTGCGGTTTAGCGGGATGAGCGATGACTTGGACCAGTTAATCAAATATCCCGAAAGTCTACCAAAGTCTTCCATTACTGCCATCACATAAGGGAGGACCTTCCATCCCCGATCCAAAAACAGAATAACGTCATCGGCATAAAGGCTAATTTTATCGCTCACTCCTGCCACCCCAAAACCATCTATGTTATTTTCTAAACGGATCTTACAGGCTAATGGTTCGATAAATAGGGCAAAAAGAAGGGGAGAGAGAGGGCACCCCTGTCTCATCCCACGCCTCATCGTAATAGGGCAGGAACAGCTACCGTTGATATTTAGCCGGGCGAGCGGATGTTCATATAACATTTGAGTCATTTCTATAAATGCAGTCCCCAGTCCAAAATGAGACATGGTGGCCCACAGAAAAGGCCACTCCATCCTGTCAAACGCCTTTGCGGCATCTAGAGACAGGATGGAGTGGTCTACACTACCCCCGACCGAGAGGTTCAAATAAACCCTATAGAGACTCATCTGTTTTTGACGGCTTGGAATGAATCCCGTCTGATTATGATGGACCAGAGAGGCGATGACCCCTTTCAAACGATTAGCCAATATTTTAGCAAAGATCTTATAATCTGTATTTAAGAGCGATATGGGTCTATATGATCCCATATCGCATCTATCTTTATCCTTTTTCAGCACCAAGGTGATCACTGCCTCTCTGAATGATGGGGGCAAAACGCTAGATACACAGGATTCATTCAGGACCCGCAAAAGAATTAGAAGGAGGAAATTAGCATGATACCTGTAATGTTCAAACGGCAAGCCGTCAGGACCAGGGGATGAGTTATATTTCAATAATGGAAGAGTTAATCGTATCTCCTCCAAGTCAATAGGGCGGTCCAACATTTCCCTTTCCTGCAGTTCTAACTGGGGAAGTCCTAATTGTTGTAAATACTGCTCCATTTCATCCCGTCCGAGGAAAACATTGGACTGATAGAGCGTAGAGTAGTATTTCACAAATTCCTCCCTTATCAACTCTGAGGACCTCACCTTATTCCCTTTTAAGTTCCTGATCTCACTTATACTGGTAGCGTCTCTTTGATTAGCAACCAGACGTGCCAAAAACTTTCCTGTTTTACCCGATTCACAGAAACGGTTTTGGCCCTGAAAAAGAAGCTTATGGGGGGGAGTGGTTAGCTGCTGACCGGGGAAGACGTCTCTCACAGCAGCTCTGTCATAGCAAACTGAATCTAACCTCATCCGCCCAATATATCAAGTCTACAGACCTCATCTCAGATCCCAAGAGACTCTGACTAACATCTGCTCCGATTTGAGTCCTGTCTGGGGCCGAAAGACCCTCCGACCCGGATCTACGAGTGAGGCCTAGCGGAGGAAGAATCCCCGGCCTAGATTTGTAGCGGATCGTAGGCGAAGATAGAGACTCACCCCTGTCTCATCCTGCAAAATCAACTCCATCGCAAGCCTGACTCAAGGTAATCTACCCCATAAATAGTGCCGGCAGCATAGGGGTTCACAGCGCCATTCCGAAAGCTGTTTCTCCCGGTGCAGGCGCCATCTTGAAAATCGGACATTGCGATCGGAAGGCTTGTCACCAGCGGCATCTGTAATCCCTGATACCTAATAAATAAAGCGCTTAATAGCCAGGGTGAGACCTCTATTACAGGAGCCTGATAGTTGCAAGGGCTGCCTGTCAAAAAGCTGTATAATCGCGTCCAGTCCCGGTCACATCTCGATCATAGCAAGCTCATTATAGTTCTCAGATCCCTGCTAAGTGCTGGACAGCAGCGTTCTACATCTCACCTGTCCCTCTGGCAGATCGTTGCCATTACTGGAGGAATATAGGCTGCTTGGGGATTGCTTTCCCTGAATACATTTATTTAAAGAGACAGTGACCTATTTTGGTTGTTAGCTCAACATGGCAGAAAACGCCTAGCCACACTTACAGTTTGTTTTAAAACCTGAAAAAACAAGTTCCAGAGCGGAGCTAGTGCCAGAGCTAGATGGCTTAACCTCGCTGCTCCGATCCACTATACACCCTATAGCGTGTCAATACAGCCTGGATTAAGCAAAATGGTAAAAATTGGTGGCTCAAAAGCTGGGGATTCAGCTGGTCAGCAAAAATTGAATCCAACAAGCGGCGAGATGGACAAATTCATCAGAAAAGCTGCCGCAACTGCTGTGGCTAGAGAAAATAAAATGGCGCCAGACACCCCGAGCGCTTCAAGCCGCAGACAGGCAGAATCCCCAGCTCAAGAATGGGAAAGAGGGGAAGATACAGACAGCTTACTTATATCCAGATCCTTTCTGAAAGAAGCCCTGGTGTCCTCACTTGCAGCAGCGCTAGAACCGATCAGCTCTGACCTGTCGTCCATCAAACTAGATGTGAAGCAGATAGGGAGAAGAGTCGAGACCCTGGAAGAAAACCAGGCAAACGTCATACAGCATCAGAAAGCGATTACAAACAGCGTCTCCTTGATTCAAAAAAATCTTAACAGCATATTTAGCGCAATTGAAGACCAGGAGAACAGAGGTAGGCGTAACAACCTTCGCTTTCGTGGCATACCCGAATCTGTAGCCGCAGGTGATCTTCCCTATACAGTAGTACAGATATGCCTCATGCTTCTGGGTCCAGACACGGCCCACGAAGTTATCCTGGAAAGGGCCCATAGAGTTTTAAAGCCCAGACCTGCACCGTCGGATCCCCCCAGGGATGTGATCTGTAAATTCCTGGCATTCCCTGTGAAGGAAGCAATCATGTATAAAGCAAGATCCGGGGGCCCCATTCAATGGGAGGGAAAAGATATCCTCATATTTCAAGACCTGGCCCAGTCCACCCTGAGGAAGCGGAGATCACTTAAACCTCTTACAGACTGGCTTAGGTCCAAGAAGATCCTCTACCGATGGTCCTTTCCTTTTGGGATCTCATTTATGTTTGAAGGACGCAGACTGTCTATTGCATCACACCAGGACTTAGAGTCATTATATGATCTGCTGGGCTGCGGTCCTCTAAATATCCAAAACTGGGATCCTGTTCAAGATCTTTTGGAGCTTCCAGAAATACCTAAATTTGAGCCATGGGAAAAACAGCGTACACCGAAGTCCCAAAGACACAGGAGAAACATCCGCGGCCCATCTCCAAGACGTCTCTCAGTGGACAATTGATACCCAGTTGACCGCCACTAAGTATACACTACTAGAAGCATACTGATTTAATTACTTTTTCCTATCCCTCTATCTTACTTTCCTCTCATGTCAATTTGCTTCTTTAAAGATATGGTATATCCTCTATGGTCATATACCTATTGTATTCTACATAGTTACTAACCTCTTCATAGGGTGATTCAAATAAAAACCAAGTCCTTCTCCCCCCCCCCCCTGCTCTTCCTACCCGGTTTTCCCGGGTACTGAATCCTCTAACTAATACTACCTAACTTACTTGTAAAAGTTATCTTGTTGTATTGTTCAGCAATGGCTCGTACATTAACCCGAGCATATTGCTCACTTCTTGTTCATGTTATTGTTAGTTTAAAGGGACACTGTGGCGCTATACAGAATCTGAGTAATGGGGGAAACTTATGTCATATGATTGGGCTGGCGGCTCCTCTGGAGGCTGGACACTTCGAATCCACTCACACCCAATCCCTTGTAGCACGCCTGAGGTACTCCTTCACGCTTATGCCATGACAGATCTCCAGATTTCCTCATACAATGTCAAAGGCTTCAATTCACCTTCCAAAAGAGCCCAAATATTCTCTCTACTGAAAAAAGAGAACTGCTCCATTATTTTCCTCCAAGAGACACACTATAAATCTGACCATTATCCTAACCTCTCATTTTCTAATTTTCCAGTGTGGTATCATAGTGGATCCGATTCTTCAGCCTCCAGGGTAGTCAGCATAGGTTTCAAAAAAGGTAGTCCATTCCGGTATGGCTCCCATATAATCTAGATCCTGACGGCCGTTACATAATGGTGAAAGGTACTATTGCAAATCAGCTGTACACTCTTATCAACATATATGCCCCTAACACCCATCAACATAAATGGTATACGGCACTCTCTCCAATAGTGGAAAAGTTCAAAGAAGGTATGGTCATTATGGGTGGGGATTTTAACATCTCAATAGAACCTACACTAGATTCCACCACCCAAAAATCCTCTCTCTCCCAAAAAAATCTCAGGATTATCCGCAAACAATTCCATTCTCTTCAGTTGGTGGATGCATGGAGAATATTGAATCCCCGATGTAGAGACTATACTTTTTATTCCAATATGCATCAATCCTACCATAGATTGGATTACCTTTTTATTTCTAAAGAACACCTCTAGTATTGCACTAATGCCAAAATTGGATCCATACACCTCTCTGACCACTCCCCCATTTATCTATCGATTACCATCCCCCAGAATATGCCAAAAGCATTCAAATGGAGGTTAAACGAACAACTAATTACTATCCCCGAACTTAAAAATCAGGTACAAAATCTCCTGGAGGAGTACTTCCACCTGAATGCCATTCCTGAGACCTCCCCTCATATGGTGTGGGATGCTCACAGGGCTTATATAAGAGGACAGTTTATCAAACTTGGTACTCAACTTAAAAAAAAGAGGATGGCGAGGATGGAACAGCTTCTCTCGGAAATCCAGAAAATAGAGGAGATCCACAAAAAGACTCTATTAGTTTCAAACCTCTCCCAACTTAACGATCTTAGATCGGAACTAAAGAACCTCCTCAATACAAAATCAGCCAGACTTTACTTACACTCCCAATTTAAATACTTCGCACATGGCAACATGGCAACAAAGCTTCCAAGTTCCAAAGAGGAAAGTCCAAAACCATATTAGTAAAATTAATAAAAAAGAAGGAGGTATGGCCATAACTTCTAAGGAAATAGCTCTTCAGTTCCATGAATACTACCAAACTCTATATAATATCCCACAAAGCAGGTTAAGAGACAAAAACTCATCAATCCCAGACACCATAGATTCCTTCCTCAATGCCATAACCCTCCCCAGATTGACTGAAACTCCAAAATCAGCCCTCATTGCTCCCTTCAACTCTGAAGAACTCAAAAAACCATAAATGATCTCCCAAACGGTAAAGCCCCTGGCCCAGATGGTCTCCCGGCCCTTTATTATCGCTCCTTTAGTAATACCCTCATCCCGCATTTGTTACAGATATGTAATAGCTCCCTTCTAGGTTTACCCCTATCAACAGAAATGACTAAAGCCCATATTACCATTCTTCCCAAGGAGGGTAAGGATCCATCTCAGTGCTCAAGCTATCGCCCTATATCCCTGCTAAATCTAGACTTAAAACTCCTCGCTAAAATGTTAGCCAATCGTCTCGCCCCATTCCTCCCAGACCTGATCCATAGAGATCAGACAGGTTTTGTAAAAGGCAGAGAAGGGAAAGACAACACTGCTACAATCCTCAATGCCATTTACTACGCTAAAAAGAGGGGTATCCCCCTGACGTTGCTAAGCACTGATGCAGAGAAAGCATTCAACAGGGTCAACTGGGAATTTATGCACTGCGCACTGAATAAGTTTGATATTCCTATCCCATTTATAGAAGCTACTTTTGCCATGTATTCCAATGCCTCTGCGTCAATGCTGGTAAATGACATCATATCCCCCTCTTTTGCAATTAGAAACGCCACGAGACAAGGCTGCCCCCTATCCCCCCTTTTATTTGTAATAACCATGGAACCACTCTTACAGACTATCAGACAAGATTCAAAAATAGCGGGGATAAAAATGGGAAAACAAGAGCACAAGGCCGCGGCCTTTGCGGATGATCTTTTAATCCTCACCTCAAACGCACAAACCTCCTTAACTGTCATTTACAATTTACTGGAACGGTTCAGTCCCCTGTCCAATTTCGAAATTAATATGAACAAATCTCAAGCCATGGGTATCGGCATCCCCTTAACCACGATAACTTCCCTAAAAGCTAAATCACCCTTTAAGTGGGATAACCCTTATATCACGTATTTGGGAGTTAAAATAGGCTCTGATCCCAACAACCTCTTCAACCTCAACTATACCCCGTTACTTCAGTCTATTTCTGACCAACTCCACCATTTAGATCTTCAGACGCTGTCATGGTTCGGTAGGAAAAATCTAGTTACCTCCCTAATCATTCCTAGACTTAACTACTTGCAGCAAGTACTTCCTATCCCAATTAAAAATATATATTTCACTACCTTAATAAAAATGATCCGTAGATTTATATGGAAACAAAAAAGTCAGAGACTGGCGACAACTACTTTGCAGAAACCCAGGGACACGGGGGTATAGGTCTTCCCAACCCCCAACTTTACAACAAAGCTATCCATTTGACCAGAGTTCTAGACTGGTTTCGTAAGCCATCCCATAAATCCTGGGTGGACATGGAGTCCTCCATAGTCCAATTCTCATTCAGGGCACTATTGACGGGTGATAAAGAAAAATTAATCTCCCTTTCCAACACCAACCAGATTATAAATTCCTCGCTTAAGGTATGGAAATGGTTTCAAGAATCCAGTTGGGGTTTTCCCTTACCCTCACCCCTGATCCAAGTGAGAGATGTGTTGGAGTTGGCCCCATTGGATTTGAAACAATGTCTTCCCAAATCACTTAAAACATCCCAAATCCCTATTATTTCACTGTTTGATGTAGAGGGGAAGTTAGCAAACAAAAAAGAAATTGCCACATTACTCTCCATCTCGGATTCAATCCCTTCTCCAATATCTTTCCTTCATACTTACATTACTAAACATATCCCCCTTCAAACACTTCTCAGACCAATCACTTGGTTTGAAGGATGGATCTGCAGCCAAACTACAATTAGTAAGCCGATCTCTCAACTATACAAAAAACTGAATACTCCTATTAACATGCCAAAGTCGGCTTTTATAGGATTATGGAAAAGAGATTTGGAAATCTCCTTCTCACCACTAGACCTAAACAAACTATTTATCACCCCACATAAATCTTAAAGGTGTGTCCTCATTCAGGAAAACAGTTACAAATTACTAACAAGGTGGTACAAAACCCCTGACATCTCATCTTAATACGACAGCTCTAGATCAGATAAATTTTGGAGGTGTAATGAAACAAGGGGCACCTTTTTCCACATTTGGTGGCTATGCCCCCAAGTATTAAGATGGTGGGAAGATATATTCAACCAGAGTAACAAAATATGCAAAACCTCAATACCATCAAACCCCCAATTGGCCTTGTTAAGTCTTCCACAGTCAGACTCTACCTCTAGGATTCCCCCATTATTCTACACCCTTCTCATGGCTGCACGCCTTCTTTTACCTCGGTTTTGGCTTACAGCCGAACTTCCATCCCCAGATCTATGGAGGGAAAAGGTTGATACAATATACAGATTCGAAGAGCTAGCAGCTGCCGAAGCGCGCAACTACCAAAAATTCAAAGGTAGATGGGATAATTGGGTGAAACACAGACACTCTAATCACAGGCAAACTATCCCTATCAATTAGGCAATTCTTGCCAACAGGAATATATTCGGTACTCTCCAGTCAGTAGAGAATTGGAAAATAGTCATCTAATCAACAAATTAAAAAAGTAATGGAATACAAACATATTCTCATTTCAGATTCTCACAGGAATGTGTTTATTTTACTGCACTCAATATTTAACATATGTGTCCACTTTACAGGTTCACTTCTTTGTTTCTGTTTATATCCGAATCACCTACCTTGTGCAATTTATTATTGACTATGTACGATTTATGCATCCTTCATGATTGTACAATTATGAATACTTCAAATAAAAAAAAATTAAAAAAAAGAAAGAAAAAGAAGCTTATGTTGAGCTTTGCTATATAAAAATGACTTGAGCTGTACATTAGCCTCTTTTAAGTGAGTTATATTTTGCTTACTGTAGTGAGCAATCAGTACACCCTGTAGTCTCTTAGTTGTCTCTATCAGCTGCTGTTCCCTTTTGCAGAGTTCAGATCTATACCGGTTAATTCTAGAAAAATAAATATCCCTTATATGGGCCTTCAATGCATCCCACACATAGTGAATATGTGTAGAGCCTACATTGAAGACCCAGAATTCCTGTATTTCATGATCTATCTGGCCTTGCTCTCCTATTACGTCCAGGCAGTGCGAGTTCAATTTAAAAATTCTGCCTGAGGCTGGGGGATCCACCCCTCTGAACGAGATCAGGACTGGAGAGTGATCTGAAATTCCATGAGGTTCATACTTCATTTTCACTATTTGTTGACACAGATCACGACTTGCTAAAGCCAGATCGATACGGGACATTGACCCATAGGAATGGCTAAAGCAAGAATAAATTATCTTATTGCCATAGAGGTGGCGCCAGATGTCAACCAGCGCCAGCTCCTGGCAAACCGAAGTCAGGATAGATCCAGTCCGACCTTGCCCAGAGGAGGTAGAAAAGCGGTCCAATCCAGGGTCAAGTACAGAATTAAAATCCCCGGCTACTAGTAATGGGCATGGGTTCTTTGTGGCCAGATACTTAATTAATAAAGAGAAGACAGTTGATTTAAATGGTGGCGGAATATAAATAAACGCCATTATAATCTCCTGCCCTTTCCAATACCCATGCAAGAAAACGAATCTCCCTTCTTTATCAATTATGCTATCCACCGGTAAAAATTCCATACCACTATGAATATAGACACTAACCCCTCTTGAATAGGAGGAGGAGTAAGCATGATATTCAAAAGAAGCCCATTTTCTTTTCAATTTATAGAGCTTGTCCGCTATTGCATGGGTTTCTAACAGTACCACAATAGCCGGCAGATGATGGGCTACCTGATCAAACACCACCGTCCTCTTCACCCTGTCTCCCAGCCCTCTCACATTCCAAAATAGAATGTTACCAGGCATAACCAGTTGATAACTAATGATCCTAGGAGAGAAACACAGCCAATTCCTCCCCTATACCCACCCCCAAAATATCCCTTCCATGGTTGATAAGGAAAAGCACCTTACCCATCAACCTCTTCCAATCCACCAAACCTCCCCCAAGCCCCCCCTCCTCCTACCACCTCCCCACCTCCATAGCCTTATTTCCTTTACAGACCCGCCGTGTCCAGCCATTGCGTAGCCTCCATCTGAGTAGAGAAGAAATGGACCCTATCATTATATACCACCCTCAATTTGGCTGGATACATCATTGAGTACTTAATATTAGCGACATTTAGTCTTTTTTTAACCTCAGAAAAGGATCTTCTTTTAATCTGGGTCTCCCGTGAGAAATCTGGGTATATTGCTATCAAATTACCATCAAAGTATGTCTCTAATACTTCTCTTTTACGTCTAAGTACCCAATCCCGATCTTTTGAGCAAACTAACTTCGCCAGGATTGCCCTAGGAGGAGCCCCCGGAGGGGGCTTTTTAAAAGGGATTCTATGGGCTCTTTTCACACAAAAGGTGGATACATCCTGATCCGGACCCAAGTTATCCACCAACCATTTTTGAATGAAGTTTGCCGGGTTATCCCGCTCTGTCCCTTCTGGAAAGCCCACTAGTCGCAAATTATATCTACGGGATCTGTCCTCCAAATCTATTAATTTCCCTCTAATCCAGGATCGGTCTGTATCCACCTCTTCCAGTCTTTTCTTCAGTAGACTGGTCTCTGAAGTGGCGAGATCCACTGCAGATTCCAGCTCCTTCACCTTCGCTCTTAATTTAGCCATCTCATCTCTAATTATCACGATATCACCTTGTACTGCTGAGAGGGACAAGGCCATCTCTGCCACCGAGGTGTTAGTGATATTTACAACTTTCAGGATAGCAGAGAGTTTTTTTATTAATATTTTCCAATCCTTCACTCTGAGGTATGTTAATCTCATTGGTGCCACCCTCTACCCGGTCCGTGTTACCTGTTCCCTGCTCAACCTGTGCAGCTCTCTGTGTACCTCCCCTAGTTTTAGGTGGGGGGGACTTTAGAAATGTATCCAAACGAGTTTGGGGGCTTCCCTCTTAACCTCCTTTTGGCGAGGCCACCCCTCCTGATTTACGATATTTTGGCAGCATTTTGGAGGACCATGAATTCATACGGGAGGGGAGCCTGGAAATATATCACACAGGAGAGTTTCCAATACCAAATCCTCTAGTAACCCAGATCGAGGGGGGGGGGGGAAATCCACCTGTTAGACAACTATCCCTCCCAGACAGCTTAGTTCATACTCCACTACCCCGTACTTAAATTAACAACAGGTGTGTATGGTGAATATGGCACCTAATTTACAAAAAAAAAAAAAAAGAGCTGAATACATGTAAAGAGAAGACATAAAAGCACATGTACATGTAGACCAGAGCATAAACATACAGATATTCCTCGGCTAACGGACCTCCTCCCACCACTATCCCAGCTTATGGAGTCACTGTTCAGACGCCAGACCAATTTGTCTCTAAACCGTGATGCAGTAGGAATAACCCAGAAACAGTACGGTTTAATGGCTCAGTCATCCAAAATGGGTCAAGTAGATGTCTCCTCAAACTTCAGGGCATACACGAGCTGTAGATCCCCCAGATGGACCTTGTCCACACAATAAATAATCAGGAAAAGTTATCAAATCATCCAGTCAGAGTCCTTCCAACATCTGGTGCTTATTCATAGGGCAAGTCCTACAGGAAGGGTAAGCGGATACTCCTAAAAAATACAGGTGGCCAAACGGATCTCAGCGGGACTTTATCCCAGGTCTCAACCCCTGACAGGCGCTCTGCACTGCCCAGTGTATACAGGGGAGACCCCAACTCCAAAGGCCAGCAGAGTCAAACCTTCAATCACAGCTCCCCTGATGCCCAAATCTAAGCCCCACCGCTCACCAGCATCCACCACAGAGCGACAAGAGGAAGATGCGCTGCAGCACCTTCACACCAGCGTCCACCGCAGGGTCTATAAGGCCAGGGGAGAAGAAAGCCGGGGCCATTCACCGCAGGGCTACCAGGGCCAGAGGGAGAAGAGCAGCAGAGCGTCCTCCACAGGGCAGGAGCGTCCACTCACCGGCCCCACAAGGTTCCCGACTCCCAGCGCCCACGCCAGATAAACAGATGTACCTCCACCGATGCCCTGATCCGGACCACGAGCCTCAGAACTTACGACCAGGCAAGAGACTGCAACCGCCGGCTGTTGGTGAAGTTATGCGCTCCTCCTCAGGTCCATGCTGGCTCTATACCTTGCGACAAGCACCACCACGGTCCATACGCATACTCCCGATCACACAGCAAGGTCCCCGCATAGCTCGCCAGAACGCCGGAACGCAAGGCAGGTCAGAAGGCAGGTCAGGGGGCAGGGAGAGGAGGAGGGAGGGCAACGAGGGGAGGAGCACGGCACGCACCCCTACGTCATGCCGCTTGCATCTTCTTCTACAGAGAGCCCAAACGAGTGTTTGTTTAATAACTCAATATGCCAGCAGTATATAACTCAGGAATTTCCAACATGCTTATGCTGCAAGGCCTGAAATATTGTGTATTTTGAGCCAAAAAGGGTGTTTTATTAATGAAAGAATATAAGCCCTGTATGTAAAGGATGTATCTCACTGTAGGCCTCAATTAAAGATTTCTTTGCCCAAAATGGCTGTATTTCAAATGCCTGACTCAAACCCCTGTATTTAAATGGTGTTTCTCACACGGCCTGAACCACTGTAGGCATGAATTAAATATTCGTGCACCAAATGGCGGTATTTCAAATCTCTGAATCTAACCCAAATGTATTAAGGGTGTATCTCACAACGACATATGCAGCAAAGGCTGTCAAATAAACTTTTTTTGCCCAAACGGGTGTTTGTTTAATAACTCAATATGGCAGCAGTATATAACCCAGGAATTTCAAACGTGCTTATGCTGCAAGGCCTGAAATATTGTGTATTTTCACCCAAAAACTGTGTTTTATTAATGAAAGACATATTTCAGAAGGTGGGTAATCTAAAATTTAACATTTATTAATAATGCGGATAAAAATATTTCCCAAATAAAGTGTGCGCGAGACAAACCTTGGGATAGAAATACAATATAAACCCTAGAATTCACCTGGGTATCTATCCCAAATGAAAAATTACGAGAATACAACAAATACACTAAATTAGTGCACGGCGGCACCAGTAACCGTTTGTCCTACCAGTACCGCGGAACAGGATACGGATCGTTCACCCCCGACAAGCCTTCGGTTAAGGTTTCTCCATTTGGATAAAAAATGAAAAAATATTGTCAGGCAGTGATGCACATGTGTGCAGGGTCCCTGTAAAGGCCCTACGGCTGACTAATGTGAGTATCCCTATTACTAAGAATAGGTAGCAGCCTCACCACAGGGCACTCGTCCTTACAAGGACGACCCCGTCCGGAACCTGTCCCTTACAAAAATAAACTTATTGTCCCTAAAGGATCTAAAAAGAAAAACTCCCTACACGCATGTTTCACTGCCTAATAACCGAAGTTGAAGGCAATTCATCAGGGGAGATAAGGGAAGATATACTAGGGATAAGTATAAAATAGGCCCTTAATCCCTAGAGACCGGTCTGACAAGATACATCAGCCAGTAATGGGGGTATAACCGGATGATGGATACCTCCTAGGGCGGTCTCTATAGATAGAGAGACTATGTAACATGCAGAAGTACGATACAGAGAAAACTGCACATGGGACGCCAACCTGTGTGGCGTTCCCAACATATTTAAATAGGTACCTAGCTGCCGCCTCCGCCGCCCACAATGTGACAAGGCCAATGAGCGCACTCGTGTGCTCGCACGTCAGCACCACGCATGCGCCCATAGCGGAGACAGGAGCGAGGCATGGAGCGCACGGAAGTGCCCAGGATACCGGCTCCTTCCTGCGCATGCGCGGCATCGCTTGTTCTCGCGACGCCGCGGCTGCCAGCTGTATTGACAGTGGCACTATAGACAAAGGTTAATGACAACCGTCCATTGATGCTGCAGAGTGGGAGGGCGATCGGAACTCGCCCCGCCATCTCAGCACATTAGCCCACAATCGGGCCATCAGCAAAATTCAGTATTTAGGCTACTAGTCAGATAGAGACTGAGATAAAATCTCTGGATTGTGACAAAAATAGACACAATGATGTTATGGCTAATGAATATACTCTTGGCACAATGAAATAGAAAAGGTCATGTTTCCAATAGTGAAAGAAAAAGTCGCTGTATAATGGAAAAACCATAGACAGAAACTATACCTATACGTAGGTGGGGGCATAGCTGAATCCTTCACAGAAAACAATCCTTAACCGAAGGCTTGTCGGGGGTGAACGATCCGTATCCTGTTCCGCGGTACTGGTAGGACAAACGGTTACTGGTGCCGCCGTGCACTAATTTAGTGTATTTGTTGTATTCTCGTAATTTTTCATTTGGGATAGATACCCAGGTGAATTCTAGGGTTTATATTGTATTTCTATCCCAAGGTTTGTCTCGCGCACACTTTATTTGGGAAATATTTTTATCCGCATTATTAATAAATGTTAAATTTTAGATTACCCACCTTCTGAAATATGTCTTTACCCTTGGTAATCTGGAGCGCTGATCTCACATTGGTTTGACCTCCTTTTTCAGTATATATAGTTTACTCCTATTATTAATGAAAGACTATAAGCCCTGTATGTAAAGGGTGTATCTCACACGGCCTGACTCTCTGTAGGCCTGAATTAAAGATTTCTTTGCCCAAAATGGCTGTATTTCAAATGCCTGAATCAAACCCCTGTATGTAAAGGTTGTATCTCACACGGCCTGACCCACTGTAGGCCTGAATTAAAGATTTCTTTGCCCAAGATGGCTGTATTTCAAATGCCTGAATCAAACCCCTGTATGTAAAGGGTGTATCTCACACGGCCTGAACCACTGTAGGCCTGAATTAAAGATTTCTTTGCCCAAAATGGCTGTATTTCAAATGCCTGAATCAAACTCCTGTATGTAAAGGGTGTATCTCACACGGCCTGAACCACTGTAGGCCTGAATTAAATATTGGTGCACCAAATGGCGGTATTTCAAATCTCTGAATCTAACCCAAATGTATTAAGGGTGTATCTCACAATGACATCTGCATCAAAGGCTGCCAACTAATTTTTTTTTGCCCAAATGAGTGTTTGTTTAACCACTACAGGACCGCCGTACGCAGGATTGCGTCTTTGCGGCGACCCTGTTATTCCGAGTGGACGCGCAGGCGCTACATCTCGCGAGACGCGAGATTTCCTGTGAACACGCGCACACAGGCGCGCGCGTTCACAGGAACTGCAGGTAATTGAGTGGATCTGCAGCCTGCCAGCGGCGATCATTCGCTGGCAGGCTGTATATCCTATTTTTTTAACCCCTTAAAGGTATATTAGACGCTGTTTTGATAACAGAGTCTAATATACCTGCTACCTGGTCCTCTGGTGGTCCCTTTTGCTTGGATCGACCACCAGAGGATACAGGCAGCTCTGTAAAGTAGCACCAAACACCACTACACTACACCCCCCCTGTCACTTATTAACCCCTTATTAACCCCTGATCACCCCATATAGACTCCCTGATCACCCCCCTGTCACTGATCACCCCCCTGTCATTGATCACCCCCCTGTAAGGCTCAATTCAGATGTTCGTATGTGTTTTGCGGATCCGCGGATCCACAGATCCGCATATCCACAAAACACATACGGACGTCTGAATGGAGCCTGACAGGGGGGTGATCACCCCATATTAGACTCCCTGATCACCCCCCTGTCATTGATCACCCCCCTGTAAGGCTCCATTCAGACGTCCGTATGTGTTTTGCGGATCCACGGATCCGCAAAACACATACGGACGTCTGAATGGAGCCTTACAGGGGGGTGATCACCCCATATAGACTCCCTGATCACCCCTCTGTAAGGCTCCATTCAGACGTCAGTATGTGTTTTGCGTATCCGCGGACCCACGGATCTGCGGATCCACAGATCCGCGGATCCGCAAAACACATACGGACGTCTGAATGGAGCCTTACAGGGGGGTGATCAATGACAGGGGGGTGATCAGGGAGTCTATGTGGGGTGATCACCCCCCTGTCATTGATCACCCCCCTGTAAGGCTCCATTCAGATGTCCGTATGTGTTTTGCGGATCCGATCCATGTATCCGTGGATCCGTAAAAAACAAATGGACATCTGAATGAAGCCTTACAGGGGGGTGATCAATGACAGGGGGGTCATCAATGACAGGGGGGAGATCAGGGAGTCTATATGGGGTGATCACCCCCCTGTCATTGATCACCCCCCTGTAAGGCTCCATTCAGATGTCCGTATGTGTTTTGCGGATCCGATCCATGTATCCGTGGATCCGTAAAAAACATACAGACATCTGAATGCAGCCTTACAGGGGGGTGATCAATGACAGGGGGGTGATCAATGACAGGGGGGTGATCAGGGAGTCTATATGGTGTGATCACCCCCCTGTCATTGATCACCCCCCTGCAAGGCTCCCTTCAGACGTCCGTATGTGTTTTGCGGATCCGCGGACCCACGGATCCGCGGATCCGCAAAACTCATATGGAGGTCTGAATGGAGACTTACAGGGGAGTGATCACCCCATATAGACTCCCTGATCACCCCCCTGTCATTGATCACCCCCCTGTAAGGCTCCATTCAGACGTCTGCATGTGTTTTGCGGATCCACGGATCTGCAAAACACAGACACCGCGGATCCGCAAAACACAGACACCGGCAATGTGCTTTCCGCATTTTGCGGATCCGCACATTGCCAGAACTATATAGAAAATGCCTTTTCAAGAATAGGACATGTTCTATAGGCTCTACAAAAAACGCAGTGTTCGCCCGATCAGGCCTGATCTTGTGCGCACACTTGCGTTCAGTCCGCCCCACCGCAGTGACAGAATTTTTTTTTTCTGATCACTGCAAAAACACCGGAAAATCGCTGCGGCGCTATAAAAAGATCACTTTTGAGGGGCATGGCGAGTTCATAGAAGATTTTTATTTTTTTTGTCACAAGTTAGCGGAAATAGATTTTTTTTGTTTTTGTTTTTTCTTACAAAGTCTCATATTCCACTAACTTGTGACAAAAAATAAAATCTCACATGAACTCACCATACCCCTCACGGAATCTAAATGTGTAAAATTTTTTAGACATTTATATTCCAGACTTCTTCTCACGCTTTAGGGCCCCTAAAATGCCAGAGCAGTATAAATACCCCACAAGTGACCCCATTTTGGAAAAAAGACACCCCGAAGTATTCGCTAAGTGGCATATTGAGTCCATGAAAGATTTTACTTTTTGTCACAAGTTAGCGGAAAGGGAGACTTTGTGAGAAAAAAAACCAAAAAATCAATTTCCGCTAACTTGTGCCAAAAAAAAAAAACTTTGATGAACTCGCCATGCCCCTCACGGAATACCTTGGGGTGTCTTCTTTCCAAAATGAGGTCACATGTGGGGTATTTATACTGCCCTGGCATTTTAGGGGCCCTAAAGCATGAGAAGTCTGGAATCCAAATGTCTAAAAATGCCCTCCTAAAAGGAATTTGGGCCCCTTTGCGCACCTAGGCTGCAAAAAAGTGTCACACATGTGGTATCGCCGGACTCAGGAGAAGTTGGGCAATGTGTTTTGGGGTGTCATTTTACATATACCCATGCTGGGTGAGATAAATATATCGGTCAAATGCCAACTTTGTATAAAAAAATGGGAGAACACATTGCCCAACTTCTCCTGAGTACGACGATACCACATGTGTGACACTTTTTTGCAGCCTAGGTGGGCAAAGGGGCCCACATTCCAAAGAGCACCTTTAGGATTTTACAGGGCATTTTTTACACATTTTGACTTCAAACTACTTCTCACGCATTAGGGCCCCTAAAATGCCAGGGCAGTATAACTACCCCACAAGTGACCCCATTTTGGAAATAAGACACCCCAAGGTATTCTGTGAGGAGCATGGCGAGTTCGTATAATTTTTTCTTTTTTGTCACAAGTTAGTGGAAAATGATGATTTTTTCTTTATTTTTTTTTCTTACAAAGTCTCATATTCCACTAACTTGTGACAAAAAATAAAAACTTCCATAAACTCATTATGCCCATCACGAAATACCTTGGGGTGTCTTCTTTCCAAAATGGGGTCACTTGTGGGGTAGTTATACTGCCCTGGCATTTTAGGGGCCCTAATGCGTGAGAAGTACAGGGTGGGCCATTTATATGGATACACCTTAATAAAATGGCAATGGTTGGTGATATTAACTTCCTGTTTGTGGCACATTAGTATATGTGAGGGGGGAAACTTTTCAAGATGGGTGGTGACCATGGTGGCCATTTTGAAGTCGGCCATTTTGAATCCAACTTTTGTTTTTTCAATAGGAAGAGGGTCATATCAAACTTATTGGGAATTTCACAAGAAGAACAATGGTGTGCTTGGTTTTAACGTAACTTTATTCTTTCATGTTATTTACAAGTTTCTGACCACTTATAAAATGTGTTCAATGTGCTGCCCATTGTGTTGGATTGTCAATGCAACCCTCTTCTCCCACTCTTCACACACTGATAGCAACACCGCAGGAGAAATGCTAGCACAGGCTTCCAGTATCCGTAGTTTAAGGTGCTGCACATCTCGTATCTTCACAGCATAGACAATTGCCTTCAGATGACCCCAAAGATAAAAGTCTAAGGGGGTCACTGGATATGTGAAATTGCTACATGATGATGTGTTTCCCTCTTTATGCACTGAATCTGGCACGTTCCCTGAGTTTTTCCAGCAAGATGGTGCACCACCACATTATGGGTGTCAGGTCCGAGCATTCCTAGATGAACAGTTTCCTGGAAAGTGGATTGGTCGTCGTGGGCCAGTTGAATGGCCCCCAAGGTCTCCCGATCTGACCCCCTTAGACTTTTATCTTTGGGGTCATCTGAAGGCAATTGTCTATGCTGTGAAGATACGAGATGTGCAGCACCTGAAACTACCGATACTGGAAACCTGTGCTAGCATTTCTCCTGCGGTGTTGCTATCAGTGTGTGAAGAGTGGGAGAAGAGGGTTGCATTGACAATCCAACACAATGGGCAGCACATTGAACACATTTTATAAGTGGTCAGAAACTTGTAAATAACTCATGAAAGAATAAAGTTATGTTAAAACCAAGCACACCATTGTTTTTCTTGTGAAATTCCCAATAAGTTTGATGTGTCACACGACCCTCTTCCTATTGAAAAAACAAAAGTTGGATTCAAAATGGCCGACTTCAAAATGGCCACCATGGTCATTACCCATCTTGAAAAGTTTCCCCCCTCACATATACTAATGTGCCACAAACAGGAAGTTAATATCACCAACCATTGCCATTTTATTAAGGTGTATCCATATAAATGGCCCACCCTGTAGTTTGAAATCAAAATGTGTAAAAATTGCCCTGTGAAATCCTAAAGGTGCTCTTTGGAATGTGGGCACCTTTGCCCACCTAGGCTGCAAAAAAGTTTCACACATGTGGTATCGCTGTACTCAGGAGAAGTTGGGCAATGTGTTTTGGGGTGTCTTTTTACATATACCCATGCTGGGTGAGAGAAATATCTCTCTAAAAGACAACTTTTCCCATTTGTTTATACAAAGTTGTCATTTGACAGAGATATTTATCTCACCCAGCATTGGCATGTGTAAAAAGACACCCCAAAACACATTGCCCGACTTCTCCTGAGTACGGCGATACCACGTGTGACACTTTTTTGCAGCCTAGGTGGGCAAAGGGGCCCACATTCCAAAGAGCACCCTTAGGATTTCACAGGGCATTTTTTACACATTTTGATTTCAAACTACTTCTCACTCATTAGGGCCCCTAAAATGCCAGGGCAGTATAACTACCCCACAAGTGACGCCATTTTGGAAAGAAGACACCCCAAGGTATTTCGTGATGGGTGTATTTCTGTATTTTTGTCGCAAGTTAGTGGAATAGGAGACTTTGTAAAAAAAAAAAAAAAAACATTTTCCGCTAACTTGTGACAAAAAATAAAAAGTTCTATGAACTCACTATGCCCATCAGCGAATACCTTAGGGTGTCTACTTTCCGAAATGGGGTCATTTGTGGGGGTTTTCTACTGTCTGGGCATTGTAGAACCTCAGGAAACATGACAGGTGCTCAGAAAGTCAGAGCTGCTTCAAAAAGCGGAAATTCCAATTTTTGTACCATAGTTTGTAAACGCTATAACTTTTACCCAAACCATTTTTTTTTTTACCCAAACATTTTTTTTTTATCAAAGACATGTAGAACAATAAATTTAGAGAAAAAGTTATATAGAAATGTAGTTTTCTTTTACAAAATTTTACAACTGAAAGTGAAAAATGTCATTTTTTTTGCAAAAATTTTGGTAAATTTAGATTAATAATAAAAAAAAATTAAATGTCAGCAGCAATGAAATACCACCAAATAAAAGCTCTATTAGTGAGAAGAAAAGGAGGTAAAATTCATTTGGGGGGTAAGTTGCATGACCGAGCAATAAACCGTGAAAGTAATGTAGTGCAGAATTGTAAAAAGTGGTCTGGTCATTAAGGGTGTTTAAGCTAGGGGAGCTGAGGTGGTTAACAACTGAATTTGACAGCAGTATATAAGCCTATAATTTCACACTTGCTGATAGTTGTTTTTGGCAAAAAAGTGTGTTTTTAAAACCACTGAAAATGATGGGTGTATTTCTAGCTTAAATTGCACACTGACTAATCCAGATGTTGTATATTGCCAAAAAAGTGGGGTTTTTTGGTAACAGAATATGAAAGCTGTATATATTAAACTTGAATTTAACACTTGCAGATCAGGAAAATAGTGTTTTTTTGGCTGAAAAATGTGTGTTTTTAAAACCCCAGAAAATTCTGGGTGTATTTCTAGCTTAAATTGCACACTGACTAATCCAGATGTTGTGTATTGCCAAAAAAGTGGGGTTTTTTTGGTAACAGAATATGAAAGCTGTATATATTAAACTTGAATTTAACACTTGCAGTTCAGGAAAATAGTGTTTTTTGGCTAACAAATGTGTTTTTAAAACCCCAGAAAATTATGGGTGTATTTCTAGCTTAAATTGCCCACTGACTAATCCAGATGTTGTATATTGCCCAAAAAATATTTTTTTGGTAACAGAATATGAAAGCTAGATATATTAAACTTGAATTTAACACTTGCAGATCAGGAAAATAGAGGCTTTTGGCAAAAAAAAGTGTATTTTTAAAACCCCAGAAAATGATGGCTGTATTTCTAGCTTAAATTGCACCCTGACTAATCCAGATGTTGTATATTGCCAAAAAAAATTGGGATTTTCAATGTCCCAAAAGCTCAGATGCAGTGCTGGTGCACTGAGCTTGCATAAAATGGCCGCCGCCCACCTAACTGACTTATTAAAGTTATTTTTTTTTCGATCACTGGGCTCAGGGCAGGATAAAAAAAATTGTGCCCTGCACCCACAAAACATAATGTATGTAGATCGCTGAGTTAGATTCAGATTTTGAGCAAAGAGTCTCTCCTATTCTCTCCCTGAAATCACCAGCAGCATCCTCTCCCTACACTAAGCACAGCAGAGTGACGTGCAGCGCTACGTGACTCCAGCTTATATAGAGGCTGGGTCACATGCTACACTGGCCAATCAAAGCCATGACATTAGTAGGCATGGGTGTGATGGCTTCTAAGGTCAGACAGTTAACCGCTTGTTGATTGGCTGCTCTGCAGCCTTTCAAAAAGTGCCAAGAAAGCGCCGAACACCGAACCCGAACTTTTACTGAAATGTTTGGGTTTGGGTCTGAGGTCCAAAAATCCTAAAGGTTCGCTCAACCCTACTCCTCACCCTTTAAATGGTCCCCACCGCAATTAAATATTTAGGCCTTATGATCCCTTCTGATCCCGACTGCCTATTTAGTTTAAACTACACCCCGCTCATCTCTAAAATTAAGACTCAATTGGAAAACATGAAGATTCCTCACGTGTCATGGTTTGGCAGGAAAAATCTCTTATCAACCTATATCCTTCCACAGATCTTAGCTCCCAATCAATGTTCCTTCTAATTATTTTGTGCAATTCAGGACACTGATCTTAACACACCATATCTGGACATAGAAAGACACCTAATGGGCCCCTATTTGTTGAAATGCCTTTGACTATAAGCTCCCTCCTCACAAATCAGCATAATTAAGAGCGACATGACAAGAGGGATGATGAAGGTATGTCATCTCTCGGATACACTTCCTCAATCACTGGGCCGTATTTCCCGATTGGCCCCATTGAGTGTCCTTCCTTTAGTTTTTGACCATTCTTTGGTCTCTACTACAAATTGGTGAAAAATCATTCAGAATTCATGATATACTGAACGCAGATTCCCCAATTACCCTGCCAGAGTTGCTCAGACAAAAGAACCTTAATTCTCCTACATTGATCCAATCTCCGGAATTCTGAAAATCCCTCTCTTCACCTTTGCCGGTTCCCATTTGGCTAGAGAATCTCACTTTGCTACCAACACCTCCTAGAAAATTGATTTCCCTGATATAATCTGCTTCTGGCTTCAGCTTCACCCAAGCCTTATTACCTGCTATATTGGGAAAAGGAGTTGGGAAGAGTTTTTTTCAAAAAAAGAAACAGATTATATCCTCTCACATGCTAGTGGTTTCTCTAGGTGTATTAGGTGACAAGAAAACCCTTTTAAAACTATCACCAGATGGTATAAAACACCTGACTTTCTAACACTACAGGGCTCTCACCCTCTGACAAATATTGGAGATGCCGACAGGATAGGGGTACCATGTATCATATTTCGTGGTCCTGCCCTCTGTTCACCCAATTCTGGACAGAAGTCGAAAGAGAAATAAATACAATATGCTCTCTTTCTATAGCTCTCACAGCGGAGTTAGTCCTTCTATGGTTGCCTTGACCCACACAACTATGCCACACATGCTATCAGCAGCTAAACTTCTCATTCTGACAAAGTGGAGGGATACATCCCCACCATCTATTGCTTCATGGAAGGCAAAAATTCAGCAAATTAACAGGATGGAAGAATTGGCAGGTTGGGAAGCAAAAAATAGACAACAATATTTAAGGGTGTGGTGACCCTCAATTGACTCGAAGGCCTCGAGTGCTGGAACAGAGGCTTAGGATAATTAAACAAGGGCCACTTCTCTCTCTTATTTGTTACATGTGTCTTATGCTTAGATGGAGCCTGTCCACAGGTTTAATTTTTTTTCTCATTTTTCTTTTTTCTATGTTATCCCTTTTGTTATGTGATATGCTTCCCCCATTTCTACTGGCTTATTTTACTTCGCCACAGGTACCATCTCATATACGGAAAACATCACTTAAGCAGGACATGGACAATCTTCATGATCTAGCATTTGCAAATATAAGCATTAGTTTGCATATACCCCTAATCTCATGTATACTATCTGTGTCTTTGGATTGATAATACTCTGAGATGTTATCTTGTTGTATACCTTGTTTTTCAATTAAAAGAGAATACATAAAAAAAAAAAAAATATGATCACAGGGGGTCCGACGCCCCACACCCCAACGATCAGTGTTGCAGGTTAGCTCGATTGCTAGTAGGCCCCAGAACTACACAGCTCTGTCTATTGTGTAGTGGATGGGGTTGGTTATTGCAGCACTGCTCCCATTCACTTCAATGGGGTAGCACTGCAATCACCAGCTCTGGTCACTACACAATGAACGGCTATGTACAGTTTGGCACCAGAGGTAAAACTAAACAAGTAATCAGTGGGGGTGTCAGGTCTTGGACCCCCATCGATCATATATTGATTGCCTATCATGAGGACACTTTTGTTTGGTAAAAAGGAGAAGAAAACGCACTTGCAGACTCATGGTGCAGATTAGGCTATGGTATTTGTAAAGACTTTTGTAATGCCTGCGTTCTGTGCCCACGCTCCCTGTTGTATGGTAGGCTATAAAGAGGAGTACTTGAGTATAAAGCTCTATAGAGTCGCAAATGACCCATTTAGTCTGGAATACAGAAATATTCAAGGCTGCACAAACTTAACAGTTTCCTTTCTACCGTCTTATGCTACCTTAGGTGCTTTATTTTTGTTAAAACCATGTCTGAGTTTTCTTATATATTTATTTTGATATATCCTTATTTTATGATTTGCATTTTTTTCAACAATCTGTTTTTATTGAGATTTTTCATAAGAAAGGTACAAACAGTAAATTAACCATTTTGGGGAAGCAGGCCCAATCAAAGGATATAAAAGGAACATAGTATCAATTATATCATAAAAGGCAATAAAACTGGCATAATTGTCATTGAACAGTGCCAATCTTAATAATGCTAATATTTAAGTTGTTCGGTAACTATGAGTCCTCGTGATGAAGGCCAAAGTGAAAATCATGGCTGTAACAGTGGACAGGGGAAACAAAGAAAGCTAATAGAGGGAGGAGAACAAGAAAAAAAAAAAAAGGGGTGGGGGGACAGTAAAGAAAAGTACAGTCATTCCCAGATGCTCTCCAACACAGGGAGAGGGGATAGCCAGCTCTAACCTTTCAGAAGCCAGGGTGCAAAGTCAGTCATGACTAGCTTTGATCTTGACCCACGGGTGTACCTCACCTTATCCACAGTCTCATTATTCTCAACAATCAATCTTAATCCTCTCCAACAGATCCACTTCTGTCATCCATTCTTTAATAGAAGAAGGAGTAGTGGAACTCCAGTGTCAAGGAAGTACTGTGCGTGCGGCAGACAAAAAGTGACGCAACACTTCTCGTTTAATGGTTGAGACAGTGCCTGGAAGAAGAAAGAGAAGAGCAATCTGCGGTGAGGGTGTTATGCTCTTACCTGACACTTGGTAGTACATTTCAAATATGTGTTGCCAGAGAGGTTAGATAGAGGGACAGGACCATCAGATATGTGTCATATTTTCTACCTCTGTGTTTCAATGCCAACATACCTCAGATACAGGGGCGTAGCTATAGGGGAAGCAGGGGAAGCGGCTGCTTTGGGGCCCAAACTCAGAAGGGGCCCAACCAGGATGAGAACTCAAATATTTTATTGTCAGGGTCCCCTCAACAGTATTACACAATGAAATTCTATACAGTGACAGTTTATAAAGTGTAGGAAATGGATGGAGCAGCTGCCGGGCCTGGTCGGAGAGAGCAATATTTACTAGCCACAGGAACAGGGGTGGCATGAAAGGAAGGGGTTGCAAAAAAATTACTGGGGAAATGGGGCCCCATTCAAAAATTTGTTTTGGGGCCAAGTCTTTTCTAGTTACGCCACTGCTCAGATACGTCAGGATAGCAGGGTGGAGTACGGACTGGCACCTATACCATCTGGTTAAGATTTTGTAATTATTCTCCTGAGCTGCACATGCTGTAGACATTGTATGAGAGAGTACATAAATATTTTCCAAATCTGTTTCCAGGAAGGATGTGCCCAATTCAGTTTCCCAAGCTGAGATGAAGGTCGGCACCTCGCTCGCTACCTTGCGTAGAAGCATATCGTACAGTAGGCAGATCAGGTGATCAGGAGAGGTAGTTTCCAACAGAGCCCCTGAAAATCAGAGAGACAGTTTGGAATAAGGCTTTGTGGAAGAGTGAGTGTAGCTATTTATGGAGTTGTAACTTTTCAAGCCAAGAGAGGGTCCTACTTTGGCAGGTCCCTTTAAAGTAGAGAAAGAGGGGAGACAAAGAGGTAAAAGCAAGGAGATCATGACACAGTCCAACCCAAAATGAATATAATTAGCATTTTTTTTTAAACATAATTCTCAGTGAGTTTTTTACAGTGTGTTGTTGTTGAGTTTTTTTTGTTGTTTCTTTAAAATCTATAGGAAATCATTGAAACTGTTAAATATGCAGCATATTTGTTGTGTCTTGTTGATCCATTCACTATGAGATGGGGGTTCAGATTGAAGCCAATAAAGAGGAATAAGTAATTTAGTTGATGCTATAAGATGACTTAATAAGCTGAATGTGTAATTTTACAGCATCCCTACTTAAAGCTGGCATTTCCGGTATGCAGTGCTCTCATGTGGGTAAGTTTGATAGATGCTACTTGATGCTACGGTAGAAAGATGCTATGGTATATGATAGTCAGTTGATCCCCGGTAAAGTAAAGACTTGGTAGCCATCAATATAGGAAAATTATATGGTGTCTCTACATAACTTAGGTGTATCAAGCTGCAGTGGACAGGGACTAAGATCAGCGTCTAATTCGACAGTCGCCCTAAGTGTTCCCTGTATGGAAGACTTAAAGTGGATTGTCATGATTCACTATATGCTTCAACATTATTTACATATGGATTGTCATGATTCACTATATGCTTCAATATTATTCACATTGTTCAATGCTGTGTTATTTGTCTGATATTGATATAATATTTGGTATATGCGGAATATAGGTTAATGGCACTGTATTGACATATACTTTAGCAAAGGTGGCGACAAATGGCAAGAAATAAGGTAGCAAAAACAATAATGTATATAACAATACTGTACGTACAGGGAAATAAAATTGGGGATGTAAATATCAGCAACACCTATGCATGAGATATACTCAATGTTCAATGAATACTGTATAAAATAAAATAAAAAGAGGTAAATTGCTAAATTTTAGTGGGGAAAGGGAAGCAAGAAGAATAAAAATCACAAAATAATCCCCATTTAACCAGGGATCACCTGACACTATAAAAAAGCATATACAACATATCTACTATGTGAACAGCAATATACATACATGTACAAAGTAGAAACAAATAAACAGTCCAGAAATCCACCCTTTGCGCTTTTTGGTGCCTGTATCTGTGCTCCTAGGCCATGTATGTGGTGCACTAAGCCTTTAATTACATATGCAGCAAAATCTGCCATGTGTGAAAGAAACTTCAGTAGACCAAGTCCAATGTCTTGAGGAAAAGCTGTAAAATATAGAGGCAGTATGGTTCCTGTGTGTCATGATGATCCCAAGATGAGACTGCCAGAGCAAGGTGCTCAGAGAATTCAAGCTGGAGAGTGGCCTAGAAAATGTTACAGACTGGTGATTTGTTGCCTGGGCTGCAGAGCATGCTGCAAGGAGATTGTGAGACTTGGCAAGTGGGAGAAAGAGCTTCAATTTGGTCATAGTACGGAAATAAGTCATGACAAGCTGAGAGCATGGATGACTGTATCTATGTATAAAGACATTAGACAAGCAGTATATAAGAGAAAGTTGAGGGGGGTACTTCTACTCTATGCAACCTGAGTGCATGATATTGTCCTGGGAATAATCCCGGGGGGGCACTGCTGGGTTCCGATTGAAAGCCCTGCCTGGACTTAACAATTGTAATCTAAATAGAAACTGTCAGGTTGATTGGATGTAAAAAAAAGACACTTCCCTTGGATACTACAGAAGATAAGACCTAATATAACAATCTTGTTTAGTACAATCTATATATGCAGCATTCTCACCTGCAATAGTATGCTGTCAGTTGCCTCCAGGTTCCCGGTGATGTAAGTAGGATGCATGTACAGTCCCAAATCCTTTTTTTTCCTCTTTCTCTTCTTCTTTTTTCATTTATCCTCGTGGTGGTTAGCTTGCTCTGTCCTCTCGCCTCCCCTCTCCTGCGCGCGCCGCTCCGGCCTGCAGCTGGCGTAAGAGCGGGGAATCCGAAGAAAGTAAATCCAAGAACGGTTCCTGTGTGACTTCACACCTGTAGGTACGGGTGCCTTCAGGGGAAAAAACTAACCTATGCGTTTCGAAACACTCATGTTTCTTCGTCAGGGATAGGTAAGTATGTTGATTCTCCTCCTTATGTACAGTCAGGTCCATAAATATTAGGACATCAACACAATTCTAACATTTTTGGCTCTATACATCACCACAATGGATTTGAAATGAAGCGAACAAGATGTGCTTTAACTGCAGACCGTCAGCTTTAATTTGAGGGTATTTACATCCAAATCAGATGAACGGTGTAGGAATTACAACAGTTTGCATATGTGCCTCCCACTTGTTAAGGGACCAAAAGTAATGGGACAGAATAATAATCATAAATCAAACTTTCACTTTTTAATACTTGGTTGCAAATCCTTTGCTGTCAATTACAGCCTGAAGTCTGGAACGCATAGACATCACCAGACGCTGGGTTTCATCCCTGGTGATGCTCTGCCAGGCCTCTACTGCAACTGTCTTCAGTTCCTGCTTGTTCTTGGGGCATTTTCCCTTCAGTTTAGTCTTCAGCAAGTGAAATCCATGCTCAATCGGATTCAGGTCAGGTGATTGACTTGGCCATTGCATAACATTCCACTTCTTTCCCTTAAAAAACTCTTTTCTTGCTTTTGCAGTATGCTTTGGGTCATTGTCCATCTGCATTGTGAAGCGCCGTCCAAAGAGTTCTGAAGTATTTGGCTGAATATGAGCAGATAATGTTGCCCGAAACACTTCAGAATTCATCCTGCTGCTTTTGTCAGCAGTCACATCATCAATAAATACAAGAGAACCAGTTGCATTGTCAGCCATACATGCCCACGCCATGACACTACCACCACCATGCTTCACTGATGAGGTGGTATGCTTAGGATCATGAGCAGTTCCTTTCCTTCTCCATACTCTTCTCTTCCCATCACTCTGGTACAAGTTGATCTTGGTCTCATCTGTCCATAGGATGTTGTTCCAGAACTGTGAAGGCTTTTTTAGATGTTGTTTGGCAAACTCTAATCTGTCCTTCCTGTTTTTGAGGCTCACCAATGGTTTGCATCTTGTGGTGAACCCTCTGTATTCACTCTGGTGAAGTCTTCTCTTGATTGTTGACTTTGACACACATACACCTATCTCCTGGAGAGTGTTCTTGATCTGGCCAACTGTTGTAAAGGGTGTTTTCTTCACCAGGGAAAGAATTCTTCGGTCATCCACCACAGTTGTTTTCCGTTGTTTTCCGTGGTCTTCCGGGTCTTTTGATGTTGCTGCACTGATAGTGACAGCTCTTTGGATCTCATCTTGAGAGTTGACAGCAACAGATTCCAAATGCAAATAACACACTTGAAATGAACTCTGGACCTTTTATCTGCTCATTGTAATTGGGCTAATGAGGGAATAACACACACCTGGCCATGGAACAGCTGAGAAGCCAATTGTCCCATTACTTTTGGTCCCTTAACAAATGGGAGGCACATATGCAAACTGCTGTGATTCCTACACCGTTCACTTGATTTGGATGTAAATACCCTCAAATTAAAGCTGACAGTCTGCAGTTAAAGCACATCTTGTTCGTTTAATTTCAAATCCATTGTGGCGGTGTATAGAGCCAAAATTTTTAGAATTGTGTCGATGTCCCAATATTTATGGACCTGACTGTAGGTATTCCGTTCCCATGGTTACTTGTACAAAGAACAGAGGCTGATCTTTAACCTCTTGGGGACACATGACGTACCGGTACGTCATGATGTCCCTGTACTTAAGGACACATGACGTATTGGTACGTCATGTGTAGTTCCGATCACCGCCGCGCGGCGGGCGGTGATCGGAACAAGGTGCCTGCTCAAATCATTGAGCAGGCACCCTGGGACAATGCGCGGGGTGGTCCTGTGACTCCCCCGTGTAGGTCAATTCAGACCTGCGGTTTGCTGCGTTTCCGGGTTATTCGGGTCTCTGGGGACCCGATAACCCGGAACAAGATGGTGATCGCTGGTGTGATAATACACCACCAATCATCATCCTGCGATCCTGAGAGGTGATGGTGACAATACCTCTGAGGATCAGCTCTGATTGGCTGCAGGGGCGGGCAGTTCAAATTATTGCAGCACTCCTCTCCGCCTTCTTTTCTGTGTCCGGGAGCGAGGAGTGCTAAATCGATCTTCAGAGCCAGCACCCTCTTCTGACCCTCCACAGTGCCATCTGGCACTAAAGGGTATTTAGGGAAAGGTTAGGGACAGGTTAGGTTAGGCAGTTATATTCAGAAAAAGTTTAGTGGAAAACAAAAAATGAGTTTTTAACTGTTGCATCATGCTAATTGGGTATCTGGGGTCCACAGCACAGCTGTGTGACCCTAGACCCTTCCCCAGGGGTGCTGCAGCTTTCCCCCCTGCCCCTCTACCCCCCCACACACACATTTTTTTTGGCGCAAGCATATATATATCTTTTTTCTGCATACGCTGACTGTGGCCGGCACTCTTAGCGTCCGGCCACTGTTAGCGCATGGCACACCCCACCGCTGATCAGCTTCGGACGGCTGATCAGCGAGTTTAAATAAACAAATATTTTTTTTCACATTTTTGGGCCTTTTTTTATTTATTTTTTTCTGTTAGTTTTAGGGCATAGTCTGCGAATACCCGTGCCCCCACCACACACACGCACACTAAATAAAGATTTCCACACACGCACACACACACTCCCCTATGGCCCGCCGGATGTTCTCAGCCGAGGAGGCATACGCCCAGCTTGCCTTCGACTCTGAGACCCCCAGTGAGGATGAGGATGACCCCACTTTTCTTTTGTCATCCGCATCCTCCTCATCATCTAGCGATGATGATGAGCCCCCAAGGTGGCGGAGCAAGGGGACCGCCATGCTAGGGACCCTGTGGCCCACACTAGTACGAGAAGCTCTGGGGCTCGTACCAGTTTTCCGGCCCACCAGTTAGGTCCACGGGTGCCCCCTGCCGGTGAACTTGCATGGTGTATCCCAGAGCATTTTGAGCCTGCGATTCCTGATTTTGTTGGCCAACCGGAAATCCAGATTCCCACAGTGGGCTTCACTGAATATGACTATATTAGTCTTTTCTTCAGTGACCACTTTGTGAACCTGATGGTGGAGCAAACAAACGTGTTCGCCCAACAGTTCATTGCTCAGCACCCCAGCTCCTTTTTGGCTAGGGCCGGTGGCTGGACTCCGGTCAGTGCAGCTGAGATGAGGACGTTTTGGGGCCTTGTGCTGCACATGGACCTAGTAAAATAAAACTGTATCTTACTGGCATTACTGGAGTGGGGACGTCCTCTATCAGACCCCACTTTACAGTACAGCCATGACATGTAACCGGTTTGAGGCCATCCAGAAATGCCTGCATTATGCAGATAATGCAGCATGTCGTCCCCGCCCCCCAAGGTGATCCTGTCTATGACCGCCTGTACAAAATCAGGCCAGTCATCGATCACTTTGGGATAAAATTTTTGGAGGCCTATGTACCTGGAAGGGAGGTCGCGGTTGAGGATTCTCTCATTGCTTTCAGACTCATTTTCCGCCAGTATATTCCCTCTAAGGGGGCGAGTTATGACGTGAAGCTGTACAAACTTTGTGAGTGTACCTCAGGGTACACTTACAAGTTTTGTGTGTACGAGGGGCGAGATTCCCGTATTGAACCCCCAGAATGTCCCCCCACTCTGGGTGTTAGCGGGAAACTTGTGTGGGACCTTATGTACCCACTGCTAGATAAGGGTTACCACCTGAACGTGGATAACATTTATACTAGAATCCTCTTGTTTCAGTCCCTCGCCACCAGATCCACGTCCGCTTGTGGGACCGTGCGGAAAAATAAGCGCGGCCTCCGTACCCACCCCCTCCAGGTACCTATCTCCAGGGGTGAGACCAGTGCCCTTACCAGTGGAAACCTGTAGCTGTTCAGATATATGGACAAGAGGGATGTCCTTGTACTGTCCACAATTCACGGTAACGGCATCACCCCTGTCCCTGTGCGAGGTACAGCGGCAAGGGTCCTCAAGCCCGATTGTATCATCGACTACAATCGGTATATGGGAGGAGTTGATCTCTCTGATCAAGTCCTCAAGCCATATAATGCCATGCGCAAAACTCGAGCATGGTACAAAAAAGTTGCGGTCTACTTGGTACAGGTTGCCTTGCACAACTCTTTTGTGCTGTCCCGGAGCATTGGCAACACAGGGAAATTCCTCCAGTTCTATGAGGCAGTACTCAAGGCCCTGATCTTTTCTGACCGGGAAAGAGCAGGCTGGAGTACCTCGATAACTGGAGGCGCCCGGATCGTCCCTGGCCAACACTTTCCAGGTGTGGCCCCCCCCATACTGGAAAGAAGGGACGGACCAAAAAAAGGTGCAGAGTGTGTCACAGGAGAGGGATACGGAAGGACACCACCACTCAGTGTGACACGTGCCCCACTCATCCGGGCATCTGCATTATTGGTTGCTTCAGGGAGTACCACACTTCCATGAAGTACTACATTTATAATCCCCTTCCCCAATTTTAATTCCATTCAGCCACTGACAATCGGGGAAAAAAACTATGGTTCTCAGACTTGAGACACTAAAACAAAAAAAAACATTTTTTTTCAAAAATATTATTTTGTAAAACTAAAATAAAATAAAAAAGTTGACATATTTGGTATTGCCGCGTCAGTAAGAATCTGCTCTATAAAAATACCCCATGACCTAATCCCTCAGATAAACACGATCGAAAAAATAAAATAAAAATGGTGCAAAAAAATGGTATTTTTTTTGTCACCTTACATCACAAATAGTGTAATAGCAAGCGATCAAAAAGTCATATGCCCCCCAAAATAGTGCCAATAAAACCGTCCTCTCATCCCACAAAAAATTAGCCCCTACCTAAGATAATTGGCTAAAAAAATAAATAAATAATGACTCTTAGACTATGGAGATACTAAATAGTTTTTTTTTTGCTTATAAAAGGATAATATAGTGTAAAACCTAAATAAATAAATAAATAAAAAGTAGACATATTAGGTATTGCCGCGTCTGTAAGAATCTGCTGTAAAAAAAATACCCCATGACCTAACCCCTCAGATGAACACGATGAAAAAAAAAAAAAAAAAAACTGTGCCAAAACCTATTTTTTGGGCAAATTTTACATTTAAACCGTTTTTTCCAGTAGCAAAGCAAGGGTTAACAGCCAAACAAAACTTAATATTTATTACCCTGATTCTGCAGTTTACAGAAACACCCCATATGTGGTCATAAACTGCTGTATGACCAAACGGCAGGGCGCAGAAGGAAAGGAACGCCGTATGGTTTCTGGAAGGCAGATTTTGATGGCCTTTTTTTTTGGCACCATGTCCCATTTGAAGAACCCCTGATGCATCCCTAGAGTAGAAACTCCATAAAAGTGACCCCATCTAAGAAACTACACCCCTCAAGGTATTCAAAACTGATTTTACAAACTTTATTAACCCTTTTAAATTTCTATTTTTGGTAACCTTGCCTCACAAAAATGTAATATAGAGCAACCAAAAATCATATGTACCCTAAAAATAGTCCCAACAAAACTGCCACCTTATCCCGTAGTTTCCAAAATGGGGTCACTTTTATGGAGTTTCTACTCTTTGGGTGCATCAGGGGGGCTTCAAATGGGACATGGTGTAAACAAACCAGTCCAGCAAAATCTGCCTTCCAAAAACCACGCACCTTTCCCTCTACGCCCTACCGTGTGCCCGTACAGAAGTTTATGGCCACATATGGGGAGTTTCTGCAAACTACAGAATCGGGGTAATAAATATTGAGTTTTGTTTGGCTGTTAACCCTTGCTTTGTTACTGGAAAAACTGGATTAAAATGGAAAATTAGCTCAAAAAATGTAAATTCTTAAATTGAATCACCATTTGCCAATAACTCTTGTGGAACACCTAAAGGATTAACGACGTTTGTAAAATCATTTTTGAATACCTTGAGGGGTGTAGTTTCTTAGATGGGGTCACTTTTATGGAGTTTCTACTCTAGGGGTGCATCAGGGGGGCTTCAAATGGGACATGGTGTAAATAAACCAGTCCAGCAAAATCTGCCTTCCAAAAACCACACGGCGCACCTTTCTCTCTACGCCCTACCATGTGCCCGTACAGTAGTTTACGGCAACATATGGGGTGTTTTTGCACACTACAGAATTGGGGAAATAAATATAGAGTTTTGTTTGGCTGTTAACCCTTATGTTGTTACTGGAAAAAATTGATTAAAATTGAAAATTAGCCCAAAAATTGAAATTCTCAAATTTTATCTCCATATGCCATTAACTCCTGTGGAACACCTAAAGGGTTAACAATGTTTGTAAAATCAGTTTTACATACATTAAGGGGTGTAGTTTCTAGAATGGGGTCATTTTTGGGTGGTAAGCCTCACAAAGTGACTTCAGACCTGAACTGGTCCTTAAAAAGTGGGTTTTTGAAAATTTCTGAAAAATCTCAAGATTTGCTTCTAAACTTCTAAGCCTTGTAACATCCCCAAAAAATAAAATGCCTTTCCCAAAAT
Source organism: Bufo bufo (assembly GCF_905171765.1). NCBI lineage: Eukaryota > Metazoa > Chordata > Amphibia > Anura > Bufonidae > Bufo > Bufo bufo. Next base: position 286,521,520 of record NC_053389.1, read on the forward strand.
GATCCAAACATGAAGTAGACATATGGGGAATGCAGTGTCATGAAGTACAATATGTGACGAAAAAACAATTTCAGAATGGCCTGGATAAGTCAAAGCGCTTTAAAGTTATTCACACATAAAGTGACACTGGTCAGATTTGCAAAAAATGGCCTGGTCCTTAAGGTGAAAATTAGCCCGGTCCCTGAGGGGTTAAACCATTACTTGTCATACTTGTTATTATAACTATCTCTTATAGAAATAAGCTATATGAGGACTTGTACCAACATGTCACTTGATTTGAATAAGGTTCTTAAGCTAATGTGATAAAGATGATAAATATCAATGATATGGGCAGCACGGTTGCTAAGTGGTTAGCACTGGTTCCTTGCAGCGCTGGGGTCCTGGGTTCGAATCCAACCAAGGACAACTTCTGCATGAAGTTTCTATGTTCTCTCCGAGTTTGCATGTTCTCCCAAGTTTGCATGGGTTTCCTCTGGGTACTCCGGTCTCCTCCCACACTCCAAAAAAACAACAACATACTGATAGGGTACTTACATTGTGAGCCCCATTGGGGATAGTTGGATGATAATGTCTGTGGAATATATTAGCGCTATATAAGTGCATAAAATAAATATATGATCTACAGCAGGGATGCCCAACCTGTGGCCCTCCAGCTGTTGCCAAACTACAACTTCCATTATGCTCTGTCCGGGCATGCTGGGAGTTGTAGTTTGGCAACAGCTGGAGGGCCGCAGGTTGAGCATCACTAATCTACAGACCTCATGTCAGCAGGAGTAGCATTCAGGAGATTGAAGAGTGAGCTGAGAAGCTAGTACCATAGCCAGCAATAATCAGGTTTGTAGCTAGCTAGCAGTTAATACGATTAGTATAAATCAAAAGACTACAACACCCAGGTCATAGATAGGGCAGAGAGCAGTTGAGCATCACAGAAGAGTTGAGACCAGTGCTGAAGGGTACAAGAAACCTGCCTACTGCATGCAACCCAAGACCAGTTAGCCTGCCACCTGTAAGCAACCCTGTGTGAGAGACTATGTGTAATACTGTATGTTGCAAGGAAAGGATACTGTGACTGATCTGAACTGTTCAGATTTTGCAGAACTGCACAATGTGGAGAGATAGTCATGGTAATAACTGCAGAAGCAATAATTTACATTGCTGACACTGGATCAGAGCCAGAGTTTTGTTGCCCAAAGAGCTGGGTCCTCTTACAGGGGAGCAAAACCCTGAAAAAACATAAATTATACAATCTATAGTTCAATACAGATACCATTTGAGTAGTCAGATCAGCCCTCACCATATAAGCTTGTACGATGTGAAACTACAGCTCCCAGTATGGCCTCAACAGTAGTAAAGAGATGCAGGGAGTTGTTTCACAAAACCGCATGGTACCTCCCATCATCAGCTGTAGAACATACAGGTGACTACAGCTTTCATCATATACAGTCAGTGGCCGAATAAACACTTGCGTTTAGTGACTTACAGGTGACGTCTCCTCCTGAGTTCTTCTCCATCCGATTCAGGCCACTATTCGTCTCTGCAGATTTTGCCTAGAAGATTTATTCAGCTTCTTGTCTTACCAAAACATCTGTATCCTGTATGCTAAGACAAACTCCATTTAGTTCCAAACACTTAGCCATAAATATAATAGTAGCATACACTGTGCCCCCGAATACAGTCATGTCACATACTTGGTCCCTAAAAATAAAGGGCCACACACAGTGCCCTTAATGGTATTGCCACCCACTCTGTTTCCTCTGTATATAACGCCAAACTATCTGTGCACTCTGTATATGGTGCCACACACTGCTCCTAATGGTAGCTCCACATGCTCTGTGCCCCCTGTATATAGGGTCACACATTCTGTGCCCTCTGTATATAATGCCATACACAGTGCCACTAATGGCGGATTACTAACTGGCGCTTTTGGTAGGGGTTCTGTCCTTTCTGTTCAGTGACCCGGTATAATTTATTAGCGTCCCACATAAAAACGTTGTTGTCCAACTCCCCAGCTCCTTTTCCTGCCTTTTCCCTATATTTCTGGAGGGACGGATCCGCCCTAGTCTCCCTCACAAACTCCTCAGGGCTGTCCAAAGCTATCAAGGTTTGGGGTTAGTCACAGTCGGGGGGTGTCTTACCTGGGTCTCCCGAGCTGGTGAACTGGTCCGCTCCGTTATAGCTTAGGCCCTGGTCATCACGGGGTATGCAGCTGCTGTAAAGGTGGGGACGTAGGCAGAAGTGAGGGGGCCCAGATCATTGCCCAGAAGGAATTCTGCAGGTAAGTTATCCATTATGCCGACTTTTACTACACCGGATCCGACTCCCCAGTCTATGTGCACATGGGTGGTAGGCAGGTGAAGTACGGCTCTCCCAGCCACTCAAACATCTACGGTTTAGCCCGTATGCTTATGGGCTGGAATCAAGTGCCTCTGTACCAGTGTAATGGTAGCCCCAGTGTCCTGAAATCCTTGGGTGACCTGTCCGTGGAGTTTGACCTCTTGTCGGTGCTGCTGTCTATTATCCCCGGAATCAGCCTGAATGGGATTGGCCTCATATAATAAATACCCCCAGATATTCCTCAGGGTGAGTGTCCGTGTCCACGCAGTGCAGCAGGGGTTGACACAGGGGGTGAGTTGTTCCAGGAAGATCTGGGAGGGCCAAAAGGGCAATTGGCCACTAGGTGTCCGGGTTTGCGGCATCGGTGACATTTCACTTTGGAATACTCTGAACTATTCCTGGAAGGACCAGCAAAACGAGGGGACCCGGGCTGAACATGGGCCCTAAACTCCGGTCATGGAGAGGGTCTGGATACAATGGGGACCCAGGGATCGGCTCAAGAATTAGGTCAAGATAACGCTGGGACCAGTTGCTTGGAATCAGCATACTCATCGGCCAGGCGGACCGCTTCTGTGAGGGTGTGGGGACGTTGGTCTCTTACCCAGTTGCTTAATTCCTGCTGTAGACTATTGAAGAAATTCTCCAAGAGAAAAAGTTGTAGCAGAAACGGTCTGGCATCCATCAATTCACTGGGTAGTGGTGTGGTGTAACCTGTTAGCCCATTCCATGTGAGTGTTGCATCACGTTTTTTGGTATATCTGAATTTCCGCCGGTATGCTTCAGGAGTTATGGCATACCGTAAGTAAGATGTCTTTGACAAGGTGATATTGTTTTACCTCGTCCTCTGGGATGGCCCGGAAGTCTTCCGCTGCTCTCTCGGATAGCCGGCCGGATAGAATGGTAACCCAATCCTCTGGGGGTACCTGGTGGAGCGCACACTGCCTTTCAAAGTCTGCCAAATAGCTGTCAATTTCCCCCTCTGCCTCCAGGAACTGTTTAAATGCAGCAAATGGTACTTTTCATTTTTTTTCTATGCTAACCGGAGTAAGGGTGACTGGGGGTGGCTCTGGAGGTTGCTGGGCAATAATTAGTTTCAGCTCGTATTCCCTATGTTCTCGAGCTTCCGTTGCTCCCTGGGAAAAAATCTGTGCAATCCGTTCCTCAGAGAGGTTTGGCCCATATATCGCCAACCGCTCCCTCACTATGCGAGTCGTTTCTTGTCCAGACGGGATAGGGTTTTCAGCCATGGCAGAATTCCGATCCAGCTGCTGTAACTCTGCAATCAGCTCCCTGTTAGGTCGGTTGCTGGTACTCCCGCCACAACTTTCCAGTAGATCCTTAAGGGTCGTCCTTTTTAGCTGCTCATATCAGCTTTCCATTCGACCTGCACACCTCCTGGGGTAAAAGGACCATCCCACTGCTGCCACCAATGTAACGGTTGGCGACGTCCTTCTTCCCTAGTAAGAGTGGCGCTGTAGAGTTGCTCCAGCTACTTCCAAGGCCGAGTTGTGATTCCCAGTAGCTGTGCAGCTCTTACAAGAGCTAGTAATAATATAGCTGTTCCCTACAACACGAGACGAGGCTGCGAGTTGAGAGTAAGAAGATTCCCCATTATTGGTGCCACACTTGGCCTTATATACAAGTCCCCATCCAAGTGGACCTCCCCTCTGGACCTGATGGAGAACTGAGTAACCACACAAACCGGGACACTCCCACACTATGCCTCCCCTCTGCCTGGAAGATAATTAAGTCAGATACTGTATGTAAACCAATCATCTCCAGACAGTAAAACCCCATTGTTTATAAAGACTCCCATACAGGACACACAATGCCTCCCCACTGCCTGGGAGATAATTAGGTCAGAAACTGTATGTAACCAAATCTCTCAACAGACAGACAGAGGGCATCTGTTACATGGAGGATGATGAGGTCCTAGACACCACCACCTATGTCACCAAGCATCTGCACACTGTCCCATGCAAGCTTTCAGCTGTCCATCTCCCAAACACTGGAGAGAAAGATGAAGCACCCCCCTACCCACCTGCGAACCCTGGCCCTGAATGCCAGCATTTAAAAATTCCTTGCCTTTGAAATGCTGTCATTCCAACTGGTGGAGACTGAGACTTTTATGGCGGTGGCTGTCACACAGTACGTGGTTCCCAGCCGCCACTACTTTTCCAGGCGATCCATCCCTGCCCTGCACAACCAAGTGGCGGACAAAATTAGGTGTCCACTGCGCAATGTCATCTGTGGCAAGGTCCACATAACCACTGATACGTGGACCAGTAAGCGCGGGCAAGGACGTTAAATCTTCCTAACTGCACACTGGGTAAATGCAGTGGATAGCAGTTTGGAGCATGTCCTTCCGCCACCAAGGATTGCAGTATGTTTCTCTTTGCCTCCTTGTTGGCTCCTCCTCCTACTCTGCCTCCTCATCTACCACCTCCTCATCCGGTCAGCGTAAAATACCTTCACCACCAACTTCAGCGCAGCCAGGGGGAAACGACTGCAGGCTGTTTTAAAACGCATCTGTTTGGGGGAAAAACCCCACACCGCGCAGGAGATGTGGATGGGAATGAAATAACAGACTGATGAGGTTCCTGAAAAATTACCCTAATATGTCAGAGCTACTGCAGAAAGTGCGAGCCATCTGTGCGCACTTTTGGAATTCTCACCCTGCTGCTTGCCTGTCTGCGCTGCAGCGTAACTTCGGCCTTCCAGCTGCAGCACGCACGGGTGAGTCGCTCTGCGGAACAGCACCACTTCCCCACCAACGAGTAGGCCTCCATGCGGGACGTGCCGTGTTGCGCTGTTTCGAGTACTCCACCAACATGACCAATGCCGATGATGCCGTCCTCAGCGTTACTACCCCACTTCTATGTCTCCTTGAAAAAACACTTCGGGCGTTGATGAAAGAGGATGTGGCACAGGAGGAAGAGGAGAAAGAGGAGGAGGAGGGATGATTTCCACGGTTATCAGGCCAGTCATTCACAAGTGGCTCGGAGGGTGGGTCCTGCACCAACAGAGGCCAGGTCCACAACTGTCCATCCAGGGCACAGTTCTGCAGGATGAGGAGGAGGATGAGGAGGAGGAACCATGTTCACAGCAGGGTGGCACCCAAAGCAGCTTATGGGCATCAATGGAGCGTGGCTGGAGGGATGCAGAGGACACAGACGCTACAACTCCCACAGAGGACAGCTTGTTGTTGCCTCTGGGAAGCCTGGCACAGTGGAACAGTAGGTGTGCACACGCCTACACGTACTGACTGATGGGTCTGCCCGATTCAACTTCTGGGTCTCCAAATTGGGCACATGGCCTGAGCTTCCTCTTTATGCCTTGGAAGTGCTGGCCTGCCCTGCGGCCATTGTATTGTCCGAAACATGTGTTTAGCACGGCAGGGGTGTGTGGGGGGGTGATCACAGACAAGCACAGCCACCTGTCCAGCCAATGTGGACAAGCTCACGTTCATTAAAATGAACCAGGCATGGATCCCACAGGACTTGTCCGTACCTTGTGCTGAATAGACAAGTATACCGGCCGCACCCAGACATTGTTTTACTCCAGCACACTTTCTCTTTGCATTCTCTTTTCTATTTCCCCATGTTTTGGGGTCTTCACAAATTTATGAAAGTAAAAAAAAATAAAAAAACAACAAAGGCAGTGTTGGCTACTTCCTCCACCACCTCTTCTACCTACGCCATCACGTCCATCACCTCCTCAACCTCCTACTCCACTTTGACCTCCGCCTCCTAGTTCAAGAAGATTATTATAATTTTTTTTCTATTCTGTGTTATTTTATGTAATTTCCCTATCCACATTTGTTTGCAGGGCAATTGTCCTGCTCTTACCCCTATTTTGCTTCCTTTTGCAGCCTCTAGCCCTTATTATGACTATTCTACAGGCATTTTAGTGCCCCAAAGTTCAGGTCCCCATTCGTTCCCCATTCAATGAACTTTGAAATGAGGTGTTCGCTTATCCCTATTTATATTGCGTCTTACATTCGCTCCTTTATGTAGAGAACCTCATACTGTATGTGCCCATTTATGTATAGCGCATCTTATACAGGGAGTGCAGAATTATTAGGCAAGTTGTATTTTTGAGGATTAATTTTATTATTAAACAACAACCATGTTCTCAATGAACCCAAAAAACTCATTAATATCAAAGCTGAATATTTTTGGAAGTAGTTTTTAGTTTGTTTTTAGTTTTAGCTATTTTAGGGGGATATCTGTGTGTGCAGGTGACTATTACTGTGCATAATTATTAGGCAACTTAACAAAAAACAAATATATACCCATTTCAATTATTTATTTTTACCAGTGAAACCAATATAACATCTCAACATTCACAAATATACATTTCTGACATTCAAAAACAAAACAAAAACAAATCAGTGACCAATATAGCCACCTTTCTTTGCAAGGACACTCAAAAGCCTGCCATCCATGGATTCTGTCAGTGTTTTGATCTGTTCACCATCAACATTGCGTGCAGCAGCAACCACAGCCTCCCAGACACTGTTCAGAGAGGTGTACTGTTTTCCCTCCTTGTAAATCTCACATTTGATGATGGACCACAGGTTCTCAATGGGGTTCAGATCAGGTGAACAAGGAGGCCATGTCATTAGATTTTCTTCTTTTATACCCTTTCTTGCCAGCCACGCTGTGGAGTACTTGGACGCGTGTGAAGGAGCATTGTCCTGCATGAAAATCATGTTTTTCTTGAAGGATGCAGACTTCTTCCTGTACCACTGCTTGAAGAAGGTGTCTTCCAGAAACTGGCAGTAGGACTGGGAGTTGAGCTTGACTCCATCCTCAACCCGAAAAGGCCCCACAAGCTCATCTTTGATGATACCAGCCCAAATCAGTACTCCACCTGCACCTTGCTGGCGTCTGAGTCGGACTGGAGCTCTCTGCCCTTTACCAATCCAGCCATGGGCCCATCCATCTGGCCCATCAAGACTCACTCTCATTTCATCAGTCCATAAAACCTTAGAAAAATCAGTCTTGAGATATTTCTTGGCCCAGTCTTGACGTTTCAGCTTGTGTGTCTTGTTCAGTGGTGGTCATCTTTCAGCCTTTCTTACCTTGGCCATGTCTCTGAGTATTGCACACCTTGTGCTTTTGGGCACTCTAGTGATGTTGCAGCTCTGAAATATGGCCAAACTGGTGGCAAGTGGCATCTTGGCAGCTGCACGCTTGACTTTTCTCAGTTCATGGGCAGTTATTTTGCGCCTTGGTTTTTCCACACGCTTCTTGCGACCCTGTTGACTATTTTGAATGAAACGCTTGATTGTTCGATGATCACGCTTCAGAAGCTTTTCAATTTTAAGAGTGCTGCATCCCTCTGCAAGATATCTCACTATTTTTGACTTTTCTGAGCCTGTCAAGTCCTTCTTTTGACCCATTTTGCCAAAGGAAAGGAAGTTGCCTAATAATTATGCACACCTAATATAGGGTGTTGATGTCATTAGACCACACCCCTTCTCATTACAGAGATGCACATCACCTAATATGCTTAATTGGTAGTAGGCTTTCGAGCCTATACAGCTTGGAGTAAGACAACATGCATAAAGAGGATGATGTGGTCAAAATACTCATTTGCCTAATAATTCTGCACGCAGTGTACAGTATGTTCCCCCTTCACCTATAGCGCCTTGTACTTGAAGTATCAGTACACTGCTATATATACTGTATATTTGTACCCACTGTTATAGCTTGTATATTGCATCAACCTATACTAGCTCCAATGGGTAACCACTGTGAACACTACTGTAGAAAGTCCACATCAAAATTATAGGTACACAGCACACACAGCAATCAGAATATACACGTTATTAGTTTTACATTAGTTATAAAAATATTAAATCAGCAGCAGTAGCATATACAGAAAAACAAGCCACAGTATACACTCACCTAAAGAATTATTAGGAACACCTGTTCTATTTCTCATTAATGCAATTATCTAGTCAACCAATCACATGGCAGTTGCTTCAATGCATTTAGGGGGGTGGTCCTGGTCAAGACAATCTCCTGAACTCCAAACTGAATGTCAGAATGGGAAAGAAAGGTGATTTAAGCAATTTTGAGCGTGGCATCGTTGTTGCGTGGCATGGAGCGTGCCAGCAGGATAATGCACCATGTCACAAAGCTCGAATCATTTCAAATTGGTTTCTTGAACATGACAATGAGTTCTCTGTACTAAAATGGCCCCCACAGTCACCAGATCTCAACCCAATAGAGCATCTTTGGGATGTGGTGGAACGGGAGCTTCGTGCCCTGGATGTGCATCCCTCAAATCTCCATCAACTGCAAGATGCTATCATATCAATATGGGCCAACATTTCTAAAGAATGCTATCAGCACCTTGTTGAATCAATGCCACGTAGAATTAAGGCAGTTCTGAAGGCAAAAGGGGGTCCAACATCGTATTAGTATGGTGTTCCTAATAATTCTTTAGTTGAGTGTATACCTCACATGTTAGTAAGCAAAACCCATCTGTGGCGAAACCGACCTCGCCACTGGGTTTTGGAGACGAATGGCTGCTGGCCTCTTGCCCCAGGATTATGGGCCATATACTAACTTTTAAACCCCTGAACCGATTCAAGTGAATTTTGGATAGGTTTGTCCCAAAGTTATACTGTTTAAATTGATGTAAGTTATATGTATGGCCAATGTAAACTCACAAAGTTGTAACAATTTATAATAAGTGTAACTTGTCAGCTTGGGAGGAAAATGCTGGGTGTGTTTCTATTGTGCCATTGTCCCATTGTGTGTTTAAAGGGTGATGTCTGTTCTGTTGTCCTCACATGTGTATTGGCGATCTCCCTTTGTCCTCAGAGATAATTGGATTGCTCCTCAGGTTGTCTCCGGGACAGAGAGGAGGGAACCATGATGCATTGTGGGGATATGTTGTATTTTCCTATGTCACAGTCTTCATTCTGGTCCTCTGGGGGCGTGAACGATTGGTTGCTGTAGTTACATTGTATGTGTTGTAAATTACTGATTGGTTGTATTTCAAACCCCTGTGGGCAGTACTATGTTTGTGGTTTATGAATAAAAGAGGCTGTACTTGAAGTACAGTCAGACCACTGCTTGACCCTCAACACGGAGCCTTGTCTCGTTATTGGGGGGATTCACTGTATGCTGTTAGAGGACCGATTGCCAGAAGTGTAAGATCCCTGTTCGTCTGCTAGCAGCTATTCGTGAGGTTCCAGTTTGGAGTGCTATTTTGTATCCAGTTCGGGAATTTGGTGTATCCTGCAGTAGCTGTGCCTGTCTCTCAGAAAGGGGCTTATCGCCTAAACGGATTTTAACCCCTTGTCTGCTGAAACGGTCCGTTACATTGGTGGCAAGCAGCGGGATCGTTCCTACAGCCAGAAGGACAGCTATAGGAGACACCATTTCTTTGGATTCTACAATTTGAGGGCAACGCATGTCCCAGTACAGCGACCCTGGCAGCACCAGAATGGAAACAGCAGTGGAGTACGATGAGGGTGTCATGGATGACCGAGATGCCGTCCGCAAAGGCATCTGGTACCAGGTACTGGGTATTGTGGAGTATATGCAGGACGAGAAACTCCCCACGGAAGACCAGCGGTTGCAGAAGCGAGTAGCCCTGCGGATGCCCTTCCTGGGAGAGCAGCCCCGGGAGGAATGGGTAAAGGAATTGGAACTCCTAGCATGGCGGGAGCTGTGGCTGGAAGATGCCTACCAGGCGCTCTGGTGGTATGGGGCACAGAACCTACCCAGGACAGCTGAGCATGACAAGCCGGAGGGAGAGGAGTTTGATGGTCCTGGCTTGTTATGGGAGACTTTTTCAGAGCTGGAGTTTGGGAGCCCTACACAAGCCCGGTTCCATGATCTCTTGGAATGGAGGGAGAGCAGGTATGACTGGGACGACACTCATGAGATTGAGCAGGACCTGGTCCACCTGGTGACCCGGGAGATGGAGCTGGAACAGGGCTACCAGCAGCTGTTCCACGCCAGTGAGAAGGCTCAGCAGGACAGTAAGGTGACAAACCCAGTCTCCATTCCCCAGCGGCAGTGTGAAGTGCAGGGAGAGGAGAGCAGCTTCCTCCCTCCCCAGCGGCAGGCTGAGTTACAGGGGGCAGAGGTAGTTGTTCCTGCCCACCAGCAGCAGAGTGATATGCCGGGAAGGCAGTGTGAAATGCAGGGAGAGGAGAGCAGCGTCCTCCCTCCTCAGCGGCAGGCTGAGTTACAGGGGGCAGAGGTAGTTGTTCCTGCCCCCCAGCAGCAGCATGATTTTTTGGGAATTGGGAGCCCAGTCTCCATTCCCCAGCGGCAGGCGGAGTTACAGGGGGCAGAGACAGTCGGTCCTGTCCCCCAGCGGCAGAGTGTCCAGCAGGGAATAGAGAGCCCAGTCTCCTTTCCCCAGCAACAGGACACTGTATTGGGAGCGGAGACGGTCGGTCGCCCTCCCAGCGGCTGGAAGTATGTATGGGAGAGGAGCTTGTTACCCCCTCTCCCCAGCGGCAGCTTAACGCACCTGGGGGAGACAGTAAGCCCCACAACAGTGCAGATGGGACCGTGGTCTCTGCACTTACAGCACAGGGGGTAGAGACAGTCGGTCTCCCCCTCCAACAACCAGGCTCCAACCAGGCTTCTTCCGTGGTAGCGCTGGCACCAGGGCAGAGTACCGCTGATACCTGCCCACAAAGCAACCTCCACTCCAAGCCAGGGAGCAACACAGAGACCGAGAGTACCAGCTTCCAACATAACCTTGGGGGACTCACTGGACAGAGACAGGCTACTAAAGTCAACAGGTCCAGTATTTGGTTGTGGGTGGGCTGCCAGACTAACTCAGGTACCGACCGGCGTGAGGTCAGGTATCTGGTTAGTCTTCCCTGGGGGGGGGGAGATGTGTGGCGAAACCGACCTCGCCACTGGGTTTTGGAGAGGACTGGCTGCTGGCCTCTTGCCCCAGGATTATGGGCCATATACTAACTTTTAAACCCCTGAACCGATTCAAGTGAATTTTGAATAGGTTTGTCCCAAAGTTATACTGTTTAAATTGATGTAAGTTATATGTATGGCCAATGTAAACTCACAAAGTTGTAACAATTTATAATAAGTGTAACTTGTCAGCTTGGGAGGAAAATGCTGGGTGTGTTTCTATTGTGCCATTGTCCCATTGTGTGTTTAAAGGGTGATGTCTGTTCTGTTGTCCTCACATGTGTATTGGCGATCTCCCTTTGTCCTCAGAGATAATTGGATTGCTCCTCAGGTTGTCTCCGGGACAGAGAGGAGGGAACCATGATGCATTGTGGGGATATATTGTATTTTCCTATGTCACAGTCTTCATTCTGGTCCTCTGGGGGCGTGAACAATTGGTTGCTGTAGTTACATTGTATGTGTTGTAAATTACTGATTGGTTGTATTTCAAACCCCTGTGGGCAGTACTATGTTTGTGGTTTATGAATAAAAGAGGCTGTACTTGAAGTACAGTCAGACCACTGCTTGACCCTCAACACGGAGCCTTGTCTCGTTATTGGGGAGATTCACTGTATGCTGTTAGAGGACCGATTGCCAGAAGTGTAAGATCCCTGTTCGTCTGCTAACAGCTATTCGTGAGGTTCCAGTTTGGAGTGCTATTTTGTATCCAGTTCGGGAATTTGGTGTATCCTGCAGTAGCTGTGCCTGTCTCTCAGAAAGGGGCTTATCGCCTAAACGGATTTTAACCCCTTGTCTGCTGAAACGGTCCGTTACACCATCTATAACCTCTATGTTGTAGTATAGTTACCACCCTTAGACGGTATCGGAGAGTAATATTCATTCCTGCATAGTGCAAAAACTATCTATATAATAGTTAATAAAAATCACCAAGGGGAGTGTACATGGTTTATAACCTCAACAAATAGTAACAAAGTGCCTGGTGCAATAAATAGTAAATAGAGAACATCAGGGAATGTATAAAAAGGTTATACAGACCAGTGTGGCTTGAACACCAACATACGTTTCGCAATTCGCTTCCTCCGGGGATGACTGGACAGTGTGCTAAGAATCTATACATACCCCACTAATTATTACATCATTAAAACCATCTGGGGGATGTACTGACTTGAACACATGTGCTGCATAGAAGTTTATGGCGTGGTTCCACAAAGGAACGTATGACATCACTTCCTTTCATTACATAAAGACCACCCTAATGTTGTTCTATATATTTTATTTAATAGAATACAGATAAATTGGTAATAACTATTACGAATCACAATAGGGAATCGACAATGGAAGATTATCAATCATCTCAGATGTAAAACTAATAAAGTGTATATTCTGATTAATTATATGCTGTGTACCTATAATTTTGTTGTGGAGCTTGTAAATTACATATAGAATATACAGCAGTGTATTAATACATCAGGTACAAGGTATAAAAGATGCAGTGGGTACAGATATATCAGTACAATTCTGTATGCTATATATCTGTACACACTGCATATACTGTATTTGTACCTGACATATCAGTACACTGTGTGTATACTATGTGTTAGGTACAAGGTATAACTGATGCAGTGGGTACAGATACATGTATTACGGTCACTATGTGAGGTACATGAGGTCTTGGGGGTTGCAGTTAAAGTGGTTATACAACCCCTATAATGCCCTGGCCCCTCACACAGGTTATACTTACCTTGCTCGTCGGCACCCACATAGCTTTTGATGGCCGCATGGCTGCCGCTCCATCTCCCCATTATGCGGATCAAAACTTCTGGCGATGGGGGAAGGGGGCAGCCAATACCAGGCCGCGATGAGGGCAAGTCTTTCTAGCATGGTGGGCGATGCTAGGAGGGCTTGTCCCCGTCACAGCATTATACATGTACGGCTCTGGGTAAAACTTTAAAGATGGCACCTGCTCTTGAGAGCAGCAGGCACCATATCCTCCAGGTGCCTGCTGTTTTACACAATAGAGACCCAAGACTAATGTATGCAATAGATGATCTAATACTTTTAACTCCTCAGAGGCGTGATCATGGCATCTGGAGGCGCAAAAACCTGCAAGCGCGTCGAGTGTGTGTGGCAGACTCTGTATTCCTCAATGATACGAGGCTGCAGCACATTAGTTTCTATATATATAGGAACATACACTGCGTGCAGAATTATTAGGCAAATGAGTATTTTGACCACATCATCCTCTTTATGCATGTTGTCTTACTCCAAGCTGTATAGGCTCGAAAGCCTACTACCAATTAAGCATATTAGGTGATGTGCATCTCTGTAATGAGAAGGGGTGTGGTCTAATGACATCAACACCCTATATTAGGTGTGCATAATTATTAGGCAACTTCCTTTCCTTTGGCAAAATGGGTCAAAAGAAGGACTTGACAGGCTCAGAAAAGTCAAAAATAGTGAGATATCTTGCAGAGGGATGCAGCACTCTTAAAATTGCAAAGCTTCTGAAGCGTGATCATCGAACAATCAAGCGTTTCATTCAAAATAGTCAACAGGGTCGCAAGAAGCGTGTGGAAAAACCAAGGCGCAAAATAACTGCCCATGAACTGAGAAAAGTCAAGCGTGCAGCTGCCAAGATGCCACTTGCCACCAGTTTGGCCATATTTCAGAGCTGCAACATCACTGGAGTGCCCAAAAGCACAAGGTGTGCAATACTCAGAGACATGGCCAAGGTAAGAAAGGCTGAAAGACGACCACCACTGAACAAGACACACAAGCTGAAACGTCAAGACTGGGCCAAGAAATATCTCAAGACTGATTTTTCTAAGGTTTTATGGACTGATGAAATGAGAGTGAGTCTTGATGGGCCAGATGGATGGGCCCGTGGCTGGATTGGTAAAGGGCAGAGAGCTCCAGTCCGACTCAGACGCCAGCAAGGTGGAGGTGGAGTACTGATTTGGGCTGGTATCATCAAAGATGAGCTTGTGGGGCCTTTTGGGGTTGAGGATGGAGTCAAGCTCAACTCCCAGTCCTACTGCCAGTTTCTGGAAGACACCTTCTTCAAGCAGTGGTACAGGAAAAAGTCTGCATCCTTCAAGAAAAACATTATTTTCATGCAGGACAATGCTCCATCACACGCGTCCAAGTACTCCACAGCGTGGCTGGCAAGAAAGGGTATAAAAGAAGAAAATCTAATGACATGGCCTCCTTGTTCACCTGATCTGAACCCCATTGAGAACCTGTGGTCCATCATCAAATGTGAGATTTACAAGGAGGGAAAACAGTACACCTCTCTGAACAGTGTCTGGGAGGCTGTGGTTGCTGCTGCACGCAATGTTGATAGTGAACAGATCAAAACACTGACAGAATCCATGGATGGCAGGCTTTTGAGTGTCCTTGCAAAGAAAGGTGGCTATATTGGTCACTGATTTGTTTTTGTTTTGTTTTTGAATGTCAGAAATGTATATTTGTGAATGTTGAGATGTTATATTGGTTTCACTGGTAAAAATAAATAATTGAAATGGGTATATATTAGTTTTTTGTTAAGTTGCCTAATAATTATGCACAGTAATAGTCACCTGCACACACAGATATCCCCCTAAAATAGCTAAAACTAAAAACAAACCAAAAACTACTTCCAAAAATATTCAGCTTTGATATTAATGAGTTTTTTGGGTTCATTGAGAACATGGTTGTTGTTCAATAATAAAATTAATCCTCAAAAATACAACTTGCCTAATAATTTTGCACTCCCTGTAGTGTATTTCTCAGAGACTCCCATGCTAATGCATGTTATAGTTCCCTATGGTAACTATAAAAAAGTGTAAAAAAATCTATATTTTTAAAAATGCAAAACAAAAAAATAAAAAAATATAAAAATTCAAATCCCCCTTTCCCCAAAATGAAAATAAAAATACATAAACAATAAATAATACACATCATAGACATCACAGCATGCTAAAATGCCTGTACTATTAAAATATAAAAATCTGTATCCGATATGGCAAACACGAAATGGGAAAAATAAATCAAAATGGGCGATGCACCATTTTTGAATGGGTCTGGATTCATCTCGGTGGCCGTACGGAGGCAGCCCGTGCATTGGGGACCGCAAATTGTCCACCTACGGCCGTGTGAATGAGCCCTAACTCTATGTCGGTGCACTCGTTAAGGGCTCATGCACACGACCGTTTGAATGTTTTGCTGTCCGTACCAGATGTACCAGCTGTGTGCATTTCATATTTTGCGGAACGATCATACTGTATAGCACAGTCCTATCCTTGTCCGTAATGTGGACAATAATAGGACATGTTCTATTTTTTGCGGAACAGACATATGGACATACAGAAACGGAATGCACACTGAGTTATTTATGTTTTTTGTGACCCCATTGAAGTGAATGATTCTGCAAAAACAACAGAAAGGACATGGAAAAAAATACATTTGTGTGCATGAGCCCTTAGAGAGAGGAACCACTAAGCATGTAGCTCTACAAGAGTCCATTAAATTAAAAACCACCTTGTTTAAGGTGCAATTCTGAAATGGGGGGTCAAATATACAAAAAAGATCCATTCTGTAAGTTCGAACTCCCGTACAAGCTGCCACCATCAGGACCAACAGTTAAAATATTGTAACCAAAGACTCTGCCTTAATTATGAAGCTTCCAAGTATTTGAGGGTCCAGTATGAGTAAAACTTATGTTTAACAATGCACATCCATGATTCCTGGGAGTTTTCTGCAGTACCATTCCTCCACAGGGTATGTACGTACTACTGCCACCCCCTTTACTTGCTGCTAAGTAACACTGACTTACAAATATATACAGACCTAGAGGCAGTGAATATAGAAGGAACTAAATGGACAAATAGTATATGATATCTTCCATCACATTCTGAAGTATTGAGCTATTCTACCCCAGAAGCATAGCTTCTGGGAAGAATAAAATGCCTTAGGGCTCGTTCACACAACCGTTGCCCCTCCGTTGCCGTATTGCGGCCCGCAATACTCGGGCACCGTTCTGTGTGCATTCCGCATCACAGATCTATTCACTTCAATAGGTCCGCAAATCCGGAGATGCGGAACAGTGCGGAACGGAATCACTGAACGGAACACTATGGAAGTGCTTCCGTGGGGTTCTGTTCCATACTTCCGTTTCGCTAAAAGATAGAACTTGCTCTATCTTTTTGTGGAACGGACAAATGCAGACCCATTCAAGTTGAATGGGTCTGGATTCATCCCGGCTGCCGTACGGAGGTTGCCCGTGCATTGGGGACCGCAAATTCTATGAGTCCTAGTCTGACTGCACAGATGTTTTTCTCAGTTTGGTCTGAGATCTATACTTGTAGAATTGGGGGATGAGTAAAGAACATACACAGAACTACTTTTTATGTGTCACAGCTGCTATGAAAGACAGAAAAGTATCTTCAGCTGTTCTGGTGCATGGTAAAAATATGCTTTACGCAGGCAGGAAAGGGTTTCAAGCACAGATACATTTAACTTTGAGTGATAGACCTACTTATGCATTTTTGAATGGCTATTCACCATTTACTATTTATATTAAACTCAATATAACTAAGGTTTAGAAATGAAATAGAAAGGAAATTTGAGATAAAAGCAGGGAACATCCAGTTGGACTGATAAAGCGAAATCCGTAACAGTAAAAATATGTCAATCTTGAAACGTAGAAAAATTTAATAAAAGGATGTAATACCAATGGAATTAAACCTTTACACAATAAAGCAGGACATGAATAGACATGGCATGAGCAATAGCCTCTGCATACAGCAGATCTGATCATTCATAAGTAACACTAGTTTTACACTAGCACCATACCGTATATCTGGCAGGCTGTTCCTTCAGGGAACAGCCTGCTGGATCTCTTTTGATGTATTGTGTGCTAGTGTGAAACTAGTCTTAGAGAACTTTGACAACTTCTAATTGCAAAGAGTGTGGCTCTGGAACTAATTGTCCCTTATGGGACCCCAACCATGCTATATATAATAACTAGAGATGAGCGAATCGAAGTTAAGTGGAATTCGATCCAAATTTCAGGAAAAATTTGATCCGAATCCAAATTTCCTCACCCTTCGTGGTAACGAATCATATTTTTTTCTAAAATGGCTGCTGCACATTGTTAGGAAATGGAGCAAGGAACGCTGGGAACGAGGGATCACCCACACCGCCATGCATGCAGACAATCAGCAGCCAGCCAGCCCTGTGATGTCACAGCCCTATAAATAGCCTCAGCCATCTTAGATTCTGCCATTTTCCTGTATACTTAGTGCAGGGAGAGATATTAGCATGCTCTAGGGACAGTGCTAGGAAAGACTTGAAAACGTATATTTTGCTCAATAGAAGTTCAGGGAAAGAGCATTAGAAGTGTAGCGAAAGGATATGGAGGATTCGAGAGGCCTGAGCTCCCAGTGTCAGCCAGCGGTCGTGTCTTGACCAGGAACCCAGTGTTCTTGAATGGCTGACTCGATCTTAGACTTCGTCGCAAGTGACATCAGATGTATGCAATAGATGATCTAATATTTTTAACCCCTCAGATGCGTGATCATGGCATCTGGAGGCGCAAATACCTGGCGGTCGTGTCTTGACCAGCAACCCGGTGGTTCTTGAATGCCTGACTCGATCTTCGACTTCGTCGCAAGTGACATCAGATGTATGCAATAGATGATCTAATACTTTTAACCACTCAGATGCGTGATCATGGCACCCCCAGCCAAGAGTCGGTGGGTTCGTCAGACACAACCCTTAGTTGGCATGGCCCGGGAGCAGGCCCTGTGCCCTCACCTGTCCTCCACCTGCCTCTGTCCTTTTCTGTTCCCTCAGCCAGAGAAGTATTATATGCTGTGGGCTCAGCTCCACTATACAGCGAGAACGAGCTACTAGAGGACAGCAGCTTTTGGCCAGCCAAGATGTGGAGGAGACATCCGCCACTTCCTCCAGTAGGCGGGCAAGTAGTGATGAGGAGATTGGTGTGGGAGTTGGTGTTGCGAGCGGTGAGGCTCCTGACCCAGAGACCGTTGAGGAGGACATCAGTGACGTGCAGACAGTACTCAATGAAATTATGTAGCTGATCGCACTTGGGAGCCGGGTGAATTATGTGCTTAATCATCATCGGGAGAAGAGGGTAGTAGCTTGCCTGTGAGGCAGCGGCGGAGCGGGGGAGCCAGCAAGTTGCTAGCATGGCCGGGAGTCAGCAGGGTAGCAGAAGTGGGAAGTCGGGAGCCAAATGTGGCCGGGGTAGACCACCCGCCATGCAGGAACCTACCTGCCCGGAAAGTAGTCAGTTAGTGCGGAGTGTTGGGGGTAAAATCACCTACTCACCTACAGCGGTGTGGCAGTTTTTTGTTAAGCCGCCGGAGGAGGTGAACTTGGCCATTTGTAGAATCTACGGGCAGAAGGTGAAGCGTGGCCAGGGTGCCAATGTTGGCACCACGGCCCTGCATCAACATATGCAGCATCACAATAAAGTGGCCTGGGAGAACTGTGCCTCTGATGTGGAGGTCCAGCCTGCTGCAGCAACTGCTGCATCACCCAGTGGCACGCACCTGATTTCAGGCAGTCAAGGCCCCACCACCCCAGCCAAAGGGAACTGTCTGTCCTTCCTATCATTTCCTGGTCCTGATGCTTCTGCTCCCCCTTCTCCTACTCTTTGTCAGTCATTCCGTCAGCAATCGATCATGAAACAGACAACAGTATGCGTGTACTCATCCAATGGCGCAGAAGCTGAATGTGCTCCTGGCCAAGTTGCTGGTGCTGCAGTCCCTCCCTTTCCAAGTGGTGGACTCTGCACCTTTTAGAGAACTGATGGCTTGTGCCGAGCCAAGGTAGAGAGTCCCAAGCCATCATTTCTTTGCCAAAAAGGCAGTACCAGCCCTGCACACGTATGTAGAACTGAAGATGTGACAATGTCCACCTCTGGCTCCTCATCCTCCACCGTGTACTCAGCCTCCACTGCAGGGACAATTCACAGTGCCCCTCCAGCATACCACATGTGCAGGGCACGGTGATGTCATGCTGTTCTGAACTTCGTTTTCCTGGCCGAACGGAGTTACACAGGGGAGGAACTGCTTCATGTCCTTCATCAAGAAATCGGAACTATGGTGACCAACAACGGGAAGAACATAGTGTTGGAGCTGCATCAAGGAGAGCTGAGCCATGTGCCCTGCATGGCACACGTGTTCAATCTGGTTGTCAAGTGGTTCCTAAAGTTTTCCACCCATCTGCAAGACATCCTAAAAATGGCCAGGAAACTTTGCATGCACTTCAGCCACTCGTACACCGCAAAGCACACCTTCCTTGAGCTGCAGTGGCAGAGCGGCATCCCCCTACATATTCTCATATGCAATGTTTCCACCCATTGGAATTCCACCCTCCATATGTTGGACCGACTATACGAACAGAGAAAGGCCATAAACGATTTCTTGATGATCCAAGCGGACAGGAGTACTCCCTTGTGTAACTTCAATGTTAGCCAGTGGCAGCTCATGGTGTGACACCTGCCGTTTGCTCAGGCCCTTTGGGGAGGCCATGTTTTTTGTCAGTCACCAGGACTACAGGATTAACAACGTCATTCCACTGCTTCATGTCTTGAAACAGATGCTGTTAAATCTGGCTGGTCAGGGGACTGGAGACGTGGTGTCTAGATCTCATGGCCACATGAGACTTGTGGGGGCTGAACTGGAGGAGGAGGACAATGGAGCACAAGCAATGTGTAGCTAAATTGGTGGTTTTTCCTACACAGATGACAGGAAAGGAGGAGCAGCCAGAGGATCTACAGGGCGATGAGGAAGAGGAGGCAGAGGACTCAGACACACCGTGGCAGTATGCAGTGGAGATGGAGGCAGGGAGTCCCTCCAAGTCACTTGCACAAATGGCCCGATGCATGCTCACTTGCTTGTGTAATGACAGCCGAATTGTCACCATTCGGCACAGGGATGACTTCTGGCTCTCCAACTTGTACTTTCTCTACCAATCCAAAATGGGGTATTTTTTACACCCGCTGAGAGGGAGGAGAAACCTAACTACTATAGAGACATCTTATGTAGTCAGTTGGCCGCTGCCTATCTGCGCCATCATCCATCCTCTCACAGGTCTGACCGGGGGGCCCTCTGCGCTGACGTTCCTCTGCCATGTCTGCTGTGGCAGGGGGGTAGGAGCAGTTCCAGCTTTATCAGCAGCAACTTGAGTCTAGAGTCGCTGATGAGCAGCTTTCGTCACCCACCTAGTGAAGAAACTACTCACTAGCAGTAGCAGCAGCTAGATGTGGAGCTGGACCTGAACCAGCAGGTGGTGGCATACTTGGACAGCACCCTGCCACCCCACATTGAAGTCCTGCTGGACTACTGGGCAGCCACACTGGATTTGTGGCCGCAACTGGAAGAGTTTGTTTGGAAAAGCTGTCCTGCCCGGCCAGTAGTGTGGCTGTAACGGACCGTTCAGCACACAAGAGGTTAAAAACCGTTTAGGCGATATTCCCCTTTCCAATGCACAGGCAGCTACTGCAAGCACCAGTCTGCCGAACTGCAAACTACACGAATCCTTCAACTCCGGAACAGGAAACACACGAACACTGGAAACAGCTGAACAGGAAAAGCATACAATCGGCTTACACTAATGGCAATCAGCACACAATCCAATTCCCCCAATAACGAGACGGCATTTTGTTTTGAGGTCAAGCAGAACTGACTGTACTGGCACGTACAGCCTCTTTTATTCACAATCCACAAACATAGTACTGCCCACAGGGTTTTGAAATACAACCAATCAATATATTACAACACATACAATGTAAGTACAGAAGCCAATCGGACACAATGGGACAATGGCACAATGGGACAATAGAAACACACCCAGCATATTCCTCCCCTCTGTCTAGGAGATAATTGAGTCAATTTCTGTATCTACTCAACATAGAAACATAGAAACATAGAATGTGTCGGCAGATAAGAACCATTTGGCCCATCTAGTCTGCCCAATATATCTGAATACTATGGATAGCCCCTGGCCCTATCTTATATGAAGGATAGCAGAGCTGGAGAGGGTCCAGAGGAGGGCAACTAAAGTAATAACTGGAATGGGGCAACTACAGTACCCTGAAAGATTATCAAAATTAGGGTTATTCACGTTAGAAAAAAGACGACTGAGGGGAGATCTAATTACTATGTATAAATATATCAGGGGTCAGTACAGAGATCTATCCCATCATCTATTTATCCCCAGGACTGTGACTGTGACGAGGGGACATCCTCTGCGTTTGGAGGAAAGAAGGTTTGTACACAAACATAGAAAAGGGTTCTTTACGGTAAGAGCAGTGAGACTATGGAACTCTCTGCCTGAGGAGGTGGTGATGGTGAGTACAATAAAGGAATTCAAGAGGGGCCTGGATGTATTTCTGGAGTGTAATAATATTACAGGCTATATCTACTAGAGAGGGGTCGTTGATCCAGGGAGTTATTCTGATTGCCTGATTGGAGTCGGGAAGGAATTTTTTATTCCCCTAAAGTGAGGAAAATTGGCTTCTACCTCACAGGGTTTTTTTGCCTTCCTCTGGATCAACTTGTAGGATGACAGGCCGAACTGGATGGACAAATGTCTTTTTTCGGCCTTATGTACTATGTTACTATGTTAAGGATAGCCATATGCCTATCCCATGCACGCTTAAACCCCTTCACTGTATTTGCAGCTACCACTTCTGCAGGAAGGCTATTCCATGCATCCACTACTCTCTCAGTAAAGTAATACTTCCTTATATTACTTTTAAACCTTTGCCCCTCTAATTTAAAACTGTGTCCTCTTGTGGTAGTTTTTCTTCTTTTTCTTCTTTTAAATATGCTCTCCTCCTTTACCGAGTTGATTCCCTTTATGTATTTAAAAGTTTCTATCATATCCCCTCTGTCTCTTCTTTCTTCCAAGCTATACATGTTAAGGTCCTTTAACCTTTCCTGGTAAGTTTTATCCTGCAATCCATGTACTAGTTTAGTAGCTCTTCTCTGAACTCTCTCTAGAGTATCTATATCCTTCTGGAGATATGGCCTCCAGTACTGCGCACAATACTCCAAGTGAGGTCTCACCAGTGTTCTGTACAGCGGCATAAGCACTTCACTCTTTCTACTGCTTATACCTCTCCCTATACATCCAAGCATTCTGCTGGCATTTCGTGCTGCTCTATTACATTGGCTTCCCACCTTTAAGTCTTCTGAAATAATTACTCCTAAATCCCTTTCCTCAGATACTGAGGTCAGGACTGTGTCAAATATTCTATATTCTGCCTTTGGGTTTTTACGCCCCAGGTGCATTATCTTGCACTTATCCACATTAAATTTCAGTTGCCAGAGTTCTGACCATTCTTCTAGTTTTCCTAAATCCTTTTCCATTTGGCGTTTCCCTCCAGGAACATCAACCCTGTTACATATCTTTGTGTCATCAGCAAAAAGACACACCTTCCCATCGAGGCCTTTTGCAATATCACTTATGAAGATATTAAACAAAATTGGTCCCAGTACAGATCCCTGTGGAACCCCACTGGTAACATGACCTTGTTTTGAATGTTCTCCATTGACTACAACCCTCTGTTGTCTGTCACTCAGCCACTGCCTAATCCATTCAACAATATGGGAGTCCATGCTCAATGACTGCAGTTTATTGATAAGTCTTCTATGTGCGACAGTGTCAAAAGCCTTACTAAAATCTAGATATGCGATGTCTACTGCACCTCCACCGTCTATTATTTTAGTCACCCAGTCAAAAAAATCTATAAGATTTGTTTGACATGATCTCCCTGAAGTAAACCCATGTTGTTTTTCATCTTGCAATCCATGGGATTTTAGATGTTCCACAATCCTATCCTTTAATAGGGTTTCCATTAATTTGCCTACTATTGATGTCAGACTCACTGGTCTATAGTTGCTCGATTCCTCCCTACTACCTTTCTTGTGAATGGGCACGACATTTGGCAATTTCCAATCTTCCGGGACGACTCCTGTTACTAATGATTGGTTAAATAAATCTGTTAGCGGTTTTGCCAGCTCACCACTAAGCTCTTTTAATAATTTTGGGTGTATCTCATCAGGCCCCTGTGACTTATTTGTCTTCACCTTAGACAGCAAACTTAGAACATCTTCCTCTGTAAAGATACATGCATCAAATGATTTATTAGTCATCCTTTCTAGTGGAGGTCCTTCTCCTTTTTCTTTTGTAAAAACTGAACAGAAGTATTCATTAAGGCAGTCGGCTAGCCCTTTATTCTCTTCTACATACCTTCCGTCTTCAACTATCTCCTAAGTTGAAAAGTTACACTTCTTATAAATTGTTACAACTTTGTGAGTTTACATTGTACATACATATAACTTATATCAATTTAACCAGTATAACTTGGGGACAAACCTATCCAAAATTCACTTGAATAGGTTCAGGGGTTTAAAATTTAGTAAAAGTATCTTAAAGGGCCGTAATCCAGGGGCAGGAGGCTGGCAAACAGCCCCCCTCCAAAACACAGTGGCGAAGTGGCTTTCGCCACATATCTTCCCATTCGGGGGGAGACTAACCAGGTAGCTGACCTTCTGTCGGTCAGTGCCTGAGTTAGTCGAGTCACCCACCCACAGTAAATTACAATCAACAAGGCAGCCCCCCCACAATAATATACAATCCGCAGTGCAGTTGCCCCCAACACTTGGTTACTGCACCCGGGCAATTTTGTAGCTTGTTTCGGTCCCATAGCTTCACCATGGCTGTGTTGGGCACTGGTTTCTTGGCTTTGTGGGTCACTGAGTGAGCAGAGACTGACGGTACTCTGCCCTGGTGCCAGCGCTTCAGCTGGGGGGACCTGCAGATAGACAAGCCTGGGACAAGGGGAAAAAGGAGGGCAGAGGCCAACTGTGCTCTGCCCAGTTGCCAGCTCGTCCCCTGGAGCAACCGGGGTATAGGCAGAGGCCAGCGGCGCTCTGCCCAGATGCCAGCTCTTCTGCTGGGAGGGGGTCAGAGTAAGCTAACAGCTCATCTACTGACCTCAGTACCTCGGTAGGGGTTAGCTGTGGAGGGTAGGGATCGCTTACCTCCTCCTCCTGGTACTCACACTGCCGCTGGAGATCTGGGCCGACTGCCCAACATCCCTGTAGGGCTGGTAGAGAGACTTTGGTCCCATCTCCCCCTGCCTGCTGGGAGTCCTCCCAGGACCAGTCTATGAGGTCCGCGACCTCCGGTACTTCTGGTCCCTGTTGGGGGAGAGGACCAACTGTCTCTTCTCCCATGAATACACACTGGCGCTGGGGAGAAGGACGGCACCTTCCGCTCCCTGTGACTCACACTGCCGCTGGGGAGCAAGGATGGTACCTTCAGCTCCCTGGGACACACTTGGCTGCTGGGGAGAGAGACCAACTATCTCTGCTCCCTGCAGGACACACTGCCGCTGGGGAGAAAGGACAGCACCTTCAGCTCCCTGTGGATCACTTGGTTGCTGTGGAGAGGGACCAACTGTCTCCTCTCCTAAGGGTACACACTGCCGCTGGAGAGAGAGACCGGTTGTCTCTGCTCCCAATACAATACTCGGCTGTTGGGCAGAAAAGAACGGCACCTTCATCTCCCTGTAACTCACACTGCCTCTGGGGAGCAAGGACGGCACCTTCAGCTCCCGGGAACTTGCTCGGCCGCTGGGGTATCTCCCTCCTGTCTACCGCTGCCATGGCCTGCAGGTACTCTCTGATCCTCCACTTCATGATCTGCACGAGGTTTTCCTGGGGGTTGGGTCCCAAGAGAGACAGCACCCCATTAACCTATCTATCAAACTCCTCCTGAGTGCTTGCTCTGCTGATTTTGGTTCCTTTGTAGATAGGGGCGCTGTACAGGTACTAGCGTTGCCCTCAATTTGTAATCCAGGAACTGGTGTTGCCTTGTAGCTGTCCTTCTGGGCCGTGAGAATGATCCCGTTGCTTGCCACCAATTGTAACGGACCGTTCAGCACACAAGAGGTTAAAAACCGTTTAGGCGATATTCCCCTTTCCAATGCACAGGCAGCTACTGCAAGCACCAGTCTGCCGAACTGCAAACTACACGAATCCTTCAACTCCGGAACAGGAAACACACGAACACTGGAAACAGCTGAACAGGAAAAGCATACAATCGGCTTACACTAATGGCAATCAGCACACAATCCAATTCCCCCAATAACGAGACGGCACTTCATTTTGAGGTCAAGCAGAACTGACTGTACTGGCACGTACAGCCTCTTTTATTCACAATCCACAAACATAATACTGCCCACAGGGTTTTGAAATACAACCAATCAATATATTACAACACATACAATGTAAGTACAGCAGCCAATCGGACACAATGGGACAATGGCATAATGGGACAATAGAAACACACCCAGCATATTCCTCCCCTCTGTCTAGGAGATAATTGAGTCAATTTCTGTATCTACTCAACTATCTCCTAAGTTGAAAAGTTACACTTCTTATAAATTGTTACAACTTTGTAAGTTTACATTGTACATACATATAACTTATATCAATTTAACCATTATAACTTGGGGACAAACCTATCCAAAATTCACTTGAATAGGTTCAGGGGTTTAAAAGTTAGTAAAAGTATCTTAAAGGGCTGTAATCCAGGGGCAGGAGGCTGGCAAACAGCCCCCTCCAAAACACTGTGGCGAAGTGGCTTTCGCCACAGTGGCATCAGAGCGGATGTTTATAGAAAGCGAGGGCTATAGTAACCCGAAGAAGTTGCCTGTCCACCCATAATGTGGAGGAGACTGAGCTTTGTCAAGATGAATTAGGCATGGATCAGCCAGTATTTTCCACCCACCAATGCCTGATACATCAGACTAGATCACGCATGGTGCCACACCAACACTTTGACAAAAGAAACCGGTTTCTTCTGGCTTCCGGCCTCAGCTACTGCCACGCGCCTGATGCCACACATCTGATGCCAAGTGCTCTTTCTTTCACCCACCGTCTTCAGCTGGTACTGGTATTGCAACCCACCTCCCCACTCTGTCACCGGGTCACTCTGTGGTCTCCTGAAGCTGCTGCCACCTCCACAAAATGTCACCTTGCCACTTTGTGGTCTCCTGATGCTGCTGGCACCTCAACACTATGCCACCTTGCCACTCAGTGGTCTCCTGATGCTGCTGCCACCTCAAAACTATGTCACGTTGCCACTCTGTGGCCTCCTGATGCTGCTGCCACCTCCACACTGTCATTGTGCCACCCTGTGGTCTCCTCCATATGCTGCTGCTGCCGCCACCTCCACACTCTGTCATGGTACCACTCTGCGGCCTCCTGATGCTGCTGCTTCCACCTCCACACTGTCATTGGGCCACCCTGTGGCATCCTCCTGATGCTGCTGCTGCCGCCACCTCTATGTTCTGTCATTGGGCCACTCTGTGGCCTCCTCCTGATGCTGCCGATGCTGCCGCCACCCCCACACTCTGTCATTGGGCCACTCTGTGGTCTCCTCATGCTGCTTCCACCTCATTAATATGTCATAGATCCACTCTGTGGACTTCTCACGCTGTTCCCACCCTCCCCACTTCATGACTGGGCCACTATTTTGCCTTTTTCGGCCTGGCTGACATCATGATTTATTTGACCTTTCTTCTGATCTGTCAGAAGGAAGGAAAAATAAGACGCACATTGGATCCTGTCTGTGTGGCAGCTGTAAGGCCTGTATGGTCCCATCAGAATTCGCTTATGATTTGGTAGCCAAAAGCAGGAGTGGATCATTGTGCCACCCTGTGGCCTCCTCCTGATGCTGCCGCCACCTCCACACTCTGTCATTGTGCCACTCTGTGGCCTCCTGATGCTGCTGCTGTCACCTCCACAGTGTCATTTTGCCACTCTGTGGCCTCCTCCTGATGCTGCTGCCACCTCCACACTCTGTCATAGTGCCACTCTGTGGCCTCCTCCTGATGCTGCTGTCACCTCCATACTGTCATTGGGCCACTCTGTGGTATCCTCATGCTGTTCCCACACTCCCCACTTCTTGACTGGGCCATTATTTTGCCTTTCGGCCTGGATGACATCATAATTTATTTGACTGTTCTTCTGATCTGTCAGAAGGAAGGTAAAATGAGACGCAACATGTCTATGCAACAGCTGTAATGCCTGCATGACATGGTCCTTATTTTGCATCAGAATTGACTTATGATTATGAAGCCAAAAGCAGGAGTGGGTACAAAACACAGAATACATGCAAATATTCCATTCACGTGTCATCTGTTTTGGATCCACTCCTGTTTTTTTTGGGCTTTAGCAATACTGATGGCTTACTGACCAAATGTTGACCGAATGAAGGCAGATGCTCCACAGACAGGATCCGTTTTTTTGGGGGTTATTGTTCTGACGGATCAGAGGAAGGGCAAAATAATTAGTATTGTGCGCGAATATTTGAATAGCGAATATTAATCGCGAATATCGGCACTTCGAGAATTCGCAAATATTTAGAATATAGTGATATATATTCGTAATTTCGAATATTCTAGATTTTTTTTTTTCATCAATAACCTCCCTTCTTGCTTGTGGGCCAATGAGAAGGCTGCAATGTCTTTTTCTGAGCTTAGCAACATCCCTAGCAACCAATAGGAAAGTTGCCTACCCCTTACCTTACCTTACTATCATTAGTGCCGATTTCGCAATCGCAAATATATTGGAGCACTCTATCTGCATATAAAGCTATTGTAATGTTCTGCCGTGCCAACTATTTTCAGGAAACTTCTAGCAGCTTGAAAAATGTAGCTATAGTGACCCACGCCTGTATTTCGCGCACATTATGCGAATATTACATTGCCAATTTTTCGCGATTAAGAAAATAATCTCGACCTAGCGAATATATGACGAATATTCTTCCAATTATTAGTGAAATATCGCAAATTAGAATATTGCCCCTGCCGCTCATCACTAAAATAATCAGTGACGTCAACACAAACTTACTGCTGACACCCTCTCCACTCTGTCAGGGGTCTCTACTTGTATAAGCATTTAATAGAACAGGTTCTGTAGACAACTAGGTGAAATCAGCTGTCGACAGTGTAAAAGGAGTGCGCTTCTTCTTGAAGCTAACAGTGACCTGTAAGGCTGAGTTCACACTTGAGTTATTTGGTCAGTTTTGGCCCCGTAACTGCCCAAATTAGTGAAGTGTGCAGTAATTCTAAGAGCGACGTCTGTCATCTGCATGTCATACTGACTCACAGTATTGTTTTACTACCACAGCAGACTCCCTATGCGTGTTTCTGCAAGGCACAGTGTTCTACACCACTATAAAGGTTCTTTGCAAATAAATTCGGATCGAACTGAACTTTTTTGAAAAATTCTGCAAACCGGCCTAACCAAATTTTTGAGAAATTCGCTCATCTCTAATAATAAGTTCCTTTGTCCCACATGTGAAAAACTAGTAACTTTAAAGATTGTTCCAGTGATGAGGAACAGTTATCAATAGTGCTGTAGGATGCATGCACTTAGGAACTATAAAAAAATTGTGAGTAACTGCCTAGGCATGTTAAGAGTTTTCTCTTCCGTATGCCACAGCATCACTAATGAACATATTTAGTAATATTTTGCACTAAATAGGAATCCTGTCTTCATTTACAGGCACATTTAATGACTCCTCTTAGCCACATTTGGAAGGAAATATTTGCAATATGTATTGTATTGTGTTGACCAAATCATCTGGCAATCTAACCAATGTAGGGCTGGATTGCCTATCTTTCAATTAAGGGAAATGCCTGGTGAACCAGTGTCAGAGTGGGTCACCTCAGGTTAGGCCAAATGAGGCCCTGATGTTTTTCTCAAAGCCCTGAAATTAGTGGCCGCCACGCAACTGTATTGCCATCCTCAGAACGGCGATACAGTTGAATAGAGCGGTGGGGCAAAGGGTTTCCAACCCCTGTCATCTTTTACGAGCCACAGGCCACTAGGCCTGGAGTCTATGAGGCAGGGCAGGTGGTCGCGAAGCAATAACATCATTGCAACTGGTGTCGCCGGGTCTGAGGCGATCGCAATGACATCATGCCAAGGACAGAACCATGACTTTTTAGAGACTACCTGTGTCAGGACCTGGGCAACTCAAGCCAAATGGGAGGAAGAGGCCTGTGCCCTGCTTGATAGATTGAAGCATGGAGTATCACTCAGATGATTATTTTGAGGCAATACTACTATGTGCTCTACAGGGGGAATATAGGGGAACACTACAATTACTGGGGGAACTACAGGGTGACAGTATAAGTCCTGGGACAATACAGTGAGACATATTTTATGTATTCACAAAAGCTGTGTATAGGTGACACTGTTTAGGTAAATATGCCCTAACTCATCAGAAGGAACTAGCTTTCCCCTCTGAGGAAGGAGCTTCTTAGTATTGCATCAGCCACTTCAATTTATCTATGCCTGCCATTTAGGACAGATGTTAGTTCAGTTTAGCTCCAGGAAAAACATCATTCATGTTCAGTGAACAATCCCTGTGGGAAAGCTGGAGAAGCCATTCTGTGTTAGCAAGGTATTCACTGTTTTTGGTCAGTGGAGACTTTGGAAGAACTAAAAGTTAACGACACCTTTCACACTTATACAGTGGTTTAGCCGACTATTTGATTATCTGCATACCTCAGTCTGGGACTTGCAGATCTGATTGTGAGAATTAGTGCACGTGGATGGTTTGTAGTCTTTGATGCCTGCCACACTTTGTTGCTACTATAAGTGTGTGTGTGGATGATGTGTAGTTTTGGACACCTACCACATTTATGAGCGTTTTGCACACTTGTGATCATCTTGGCAAGGTTCCAAAGTGTTTAGAAGGAGCTCAGGGACTACTGCTCTTATTATCATCATTGTTGTTGTTTGCCCAAATACAGCTATTGGGAATAAACTGTACTGTAACCTGCCTTGGAACTGTGCCTTGATATCTTTGGATGTACTGTAACCCCCATTCTCCACTTTAGTAAAGAGAGGCTTGCTTATTTTCTACAATCAGACTGGTGACTGACTCCAGCACCATAGCCGGCAACAGCACCTACACCTCCTTCCTTGCAACTATTCAACAATAATAACACCAAGTGCACCCCAACTATCATCAGGCAGGAGCCCCAACATTAGGGTGTGCCCCGAGGGAAGAATGGCTGCACCCTCCTATCTCTGTCCTGTCCCTATGGAGCATCGGTGGTAGGGTTGTCATAGTGAATAATTATTGCAGTCATAGCTACTACCACTGATATCCTCTGCGTATGTGCCTCTGGGGCATACGGCACATTTACCACACAGTAAGTTGACCTATTTTAAAATCTCCGGCTTTGAACCTATGCACATCCAAACACTGAAAACTCTAACTTTCAACATGCCTTGACAGCTGGAGGCTTTTAAAGTAGTTTTTCCACCCTTGGTGTGCTTTTTTCAGACCCCCAGTGTGGCTGGACCTGTGGTGATGAGCATAGTTACCTGATCCCTGCTGCCGAGGTCTAGCTCCATCACTTCCCCTCGAGTGCCACAGGTCCCAGGTCTGCCCACTTCAATATCCTGTTTGACATGGGTCAAATTACTGCTGCAGCCAATGACTGGCCACAGCACTAACTTGTCTTCTATGTGAGCGAGGGGTAGTGATGGAGCTGGAAACCAGAGGCGGGAATCAGATAAGTATGCTCCATGAGGCATTCTGAGAGCTGGAGTTTGACAACAGCTGGTGAACCACAGGTTGCAAAACACTGAAATATTGTGCCCATGTCTAAGCCTATATTAAATCTAATCACATTTTCTGTTGTTACCAATTGATAATGGAAGCAGGTTCCATAGCTGTAGGTTAAAATAGTAACGCTTATGTATTTCAGCCAAAACCTCCTTTCTACACTGCGTGCAGAATTATTAGGCAAATGAGTATTTTGACCACATCATCCTCTTTATGCATGTTGTCTTACTCCAAGCTGTATAGGCTCGAAAGCCTACTACCAATTAAGCATATTAGGTGATGTGCATCTCTGTAATGAGAAGGGGTGTGGTCTAATGACATCAACACCCTATATTAGGTGTGCATAATTATTAGGCAACTTCCTTTCCTTTGGCAAAATGGGTCAAAAGAAGGACTTGACAGGCTCAGAAAAGTCAAAAATAGTGAGATATCTTGCAGAGGGACGCAGCACTCTTAAAATTGCAAAGCTTCTGAAGCGTGATCATCGAACAATCAAGCGTTTCATTCAAAATAGTCAACAGGGTCGCAAGAAGCGTGTGGAAAAACCAAGGTGCAAAATAGCTGCCCATAAACTGAGAAAAGTCAAGCGTGCAGCTGCCAAGATGCCACTTGCCACCAGTTTGGCCATATTTCAGAGCTGCAACATCACTGGAGTGCCCAAAGGTGTGCAATACTCAGAGACATGGCCAAGGTAAGAAAGGCTGAAAGACGACCACCACTGAACAAGACACACAAGCTGAAACGTCAAGACTGGGCCAAGAAATATCTCAAGACTGATTTTTCTAAGGTTTTATGGACTGATGAAATGAGAGTGAGTCTTGATGGGCCAGATGGATGGGCCCGTGGCTGGATTGGTAAAGGGCAGAGAGCTCCAGTCCAACTCAGACGCCAGCAAGGTGGAGGTGGAGTACTGGTTTGGGCTGGTATCATCAAAGATGAGCTTGTGGGGCCTTTTCGGGTTGAGGATGGAGTCAAGCTCAACTCCCAGTCCTACTGCCAGTTTCTGGAAGACACCTTCTTCAAGCAGTGGTACAAGAAGAAGTCTGCATCTTTCAAGAAAAACATGATTTTCATGCAGGACAATGCTCCATCACACGCGTCCAAGTACTCCACAGCGTGGCTGGCAAGAAAGGGTATAAAAGAAGAAAATCTAATGACATGGCCTCCTTGTTCACCTGATCTGAACCCCATTGAGAACCTGTGGTCCATCATCAAATGTGAGATTTACAAGGAGGGAAAACAGTACACCTCTCTGAACAGTGTCTGGGAGGCTGTGGTTGCTGCTGCACGCAATGTTGATGGTGAACAGATCAAAACACTGACAGAATCCATGGATGGCAGGCTTTTGAGTGTCCTTGCAAAGAAAGGTGGCTATATTGGTCACTGATTTGTTTTTGTTTTGTTTTTGAATGTCAGAAATGTATATTTGTGAATGTTGAGATGTTATATTGGTTTCACTGGTAAAAATAAATAATTGAAATGGGTATATATTTGTTTTTTGTTAAGTTGCCTAATAATTATGCACAGTAATAGTCACCTGCACACACAGATATCCCCCTAAAATAACTAAAACTAAAAACAAACTAAAAACTACTTCCAAAAATATTCAGCTTTGATATTAATGAGTTTTTTGGGTTCATTGAGAACATGGTTGTTGTTCAATAATAAAATTAATCCTCAAAAATACAACTTGCCTAATAATTCTGCACTCCCTGTATTTGTCAAGGAGTGAACTGTAGAGTCCACAAATAAATAAGTCATTTCATAATGTTCATCACAGTCCATTTACTTATATAATATATCTTCTTCTGCATTTACTTATCTGACATAAATGCATTCTAATACAAAGTGATTGGCGCTTATTTTAACTAATGCATTCTCATTTCACATTCTCACATTTTTCATTCACTTTAAAAAAAAAAATTCTAAATGAATTAATGGACTTTCACGCAATTTTATTTAATTTAATAGAGAATGATGTTACTGAAAAATTTCTAAATCACAATAAAAAAAATATGGCCGCATCCACCTGAAAAAAGTCATGGACATTAGGGGTCTCACCTAAGTTGCAGTCCATTGTCTGAATGCTTGGATGTATAGGGAGAGGTATAAGCAGTAGAAAGAGTGAAGTGCTTATGCCGCTGTACAGAACACTGGTGAGACCTCACTTGGAGTATTGTGCGCAGTACTGGAGGCCATATCTCCAGAAGGATATACTGTAGATACTCTAGAGAGAGTTCAGAGAAGAGCTACTAAACTAGTACATGGATTGCAGGATAAAACTTACCAGGAAAGGTTAAAGGACCTTAATATGTATAGCTTGGAAGAAAAAAGAGACAGAGGGGATATGATAAAAACTTTTAAATACATAAAGGGAATCAACTCGGTAAAGGAGGAGAGCATATTTAAAAGAAGAAAAACTACCACAAGAGAACACAGTTTTAAATTAGAGGGGCAAAGGTTTAAAAGTAATATAAGGAAGTATTACTTTACTGAGAGAGTAGTGGATGCATGGAATAGCCTTCCTGCAGAAGTGGTAGCTGCAAATACAGTGAAGGAGTTTAAGCATGCATGGGATAGGCATAAGGCTATCCTTCATATAAGATAGGGCCAGGGACTATTAATAGGATTCAGATATATTGGGCAGACTAGATGGGCCAAATGGTTCTTATCTGCCGACACATTCTATGTTTCTATGTTTCTATGTTGTCAAGCAAGATGCGTCCCTGGTAACAGAGATGCAGAAGACGGCTGATAGGAAGTGGGAGAGTGTCAGAGCTAGCTACGATCCTGAGACTGATAATAGAACTGCTTCTACACTACTTCTGAGCATCACAGGAGCCTCCTGCCTTTCTGTAAGTGTAATTTATCCCTTCTTATCTGTTCTGTGAGCTCCGGGGCTCAAAACAAACATAGCGGAAAGTTAGGGAAAGGACATCACAACACTACATTGCTTCTGAGTGAAATGCATCTAGCTGTGCAGCTGAAACAGGGAATAATATGGCTGAAAAAACATTATGGAAGCCCCTAATGCTTCTTCACAGTTATCATTTTACAAAGAAGCACAGCCATTGTGCAAACATTTTTTGAATACTCAGGTATGCTTTAAATTGGTTGCTCTTCTTAAAATTTGAGCTCCCAGCTTTTTATGAACTATTGCCCAGCGCTGGACCACATAGTCAAGATATACCTGCACCTGGGCTTTAAAAGTGTAACTTTATAACTTTCCTTTTTGGCACCATGTGTTTTCTAAGACTAGTCCCACCTCTGCATTTACCTGATCCGGCAGAGGAGCAGCCTGCTGTAGTTCATTGTATCCGACATAGCTGGATACTGCCGTTCACTGCTGGACTTCATTGACTATAAGGCCTCTTTCACACGGGCGTTGTGGGAAAATGTGCGGGCGCGTTGCGGGAACATGCACGATTTTTCCGCGCGAGTGAAAAACATTGTAATGCGTTTTGCACGCGTGTGAGAAAAATCGTGCAGAATGCATAGTAAAATGCATAGTAAAATAGCGCTGGAGGGGTTAAAAAAATAATAATAATAATTTAACTCACCTTAATCCACTTGATCTCGCAGCCCGGCATCTCCTTCTGTCTTCATCTTAGCTGTGTGCAAGAAAAGGACCTGTGGTGACGTCACTCCGGTCATCACATGGTCCGTCACATGATCTTTTACCATGGTGATGGATCATGTGATGACCGGAGTGACGTCACCACAGGTCCTTTTCCTGCACACATGAAGACAGAAGGAGATGCCGGGCTGCGCGATCAAGTGGATTAAGGTGAGTTTAATTTTTATTTTTAACCCTTCCAGCGCTATTTTACTATGCATTCTGTATTCAGAATGCTATTATTTTCCCTTATAACCATGTTATAAGGGAAAATAATAATGATCGGGTCGCCATCCCGATTGTCTCCTAGCAACCGTGTGTTAAAATCGCACCGCATCCGCACTTGCTTGCGGATGCTTGCGATTTTCACGCAGCCCCATTCACTTCTATGGGGCCTGCGTTGCGTGGAAAACGCACAATATAGAGCATGCTGCAATTTTCATGCAATGCATAAGTGATGTGTGAAAATCACTGCTCGTTTGCACAGCCCCATAGAAATGAATAGGTCGGGATTCAGGGTGGGTGCAATGCGTTCACCTCACGCATCGCATCCGCGCGGAATACTCGCCCGTGTGAAAGGGGCCTAATAGGTTCCAACCCGTTTCCAGCATGATTGCCTGGTTTCAGATGGAAAAAAACAGTGCATGAACCATTTTTTGTCTGACTTAAACCCGGCACCTATGCCGGAAACCAGTCCGATTCCCACTGGATCTTATTTTAGGTAGTGACATGCAGCAGTGAATGGCCGGATAGGGTGAACTCCAGCAGGCTGTTCTTCTGCCAGGTCAAGTATATGCAGATGTGAAACTAGCTTAAAACAAGAGGTGCTGATCCTGTTAGCTTTAGATTCAGCAGACTGGTATTGCATGCTAATATTTAGTTTATTATCCTGATTGATAGATTAGCAGGTGAATAGACACATATAAGAAAAAATAAGTGAATATTCACTATTAATAGCAACAATATTTTATGTCTCATCGATCTCCATGTTGCTTGTACAGCCTAAGCTTTTGTAATGTAATAATTAAAGCTTTAGTTAAATATTTAGGTTTTCTTCCATATTTCTGCTGTGTAATTGGAAAGAAACAGTATCTCATTTGGAAACCCTCCAATGCAATTTATTTTTCACTCTCTGAGGAATTTTTCAATTTCTTCAGAATGTAAAATGGCTACTCTTGGGTGCAGGCTATTGTGTTACCTCCTGCACTACACTGAATATAAAAGGGCAAATTTTGGAGCAAACAATCATTTAATAATGCATGCATTGGATATGCCAGTTGAAGCCCTTAAAATATTTAAAATAAATTATTCAATTTCAGACAACGTATAATGGGCATGTAGGATTGAAGCTAAGGTAAGGTAATGTCACATGGATTCCAAAAATGTGAATGGTTTAAACTTACATTAAGATGAGTGTATTTGTTCTCCATTACAATGTATGGATATTCTAATATTAACATTTCCTGGTAAAAAAAAGAAAAGTGACAGAAAGGACAGATTAAGGGCTCATGCACACAAACGTATTTTTTATCGGTGTCTGTTCCTGTTTTTGTGGCCCGTATGCAGAACCATTCATTTCAATGGGGCCACACAAAAAACGGAAATGACTCTCTGTGCATTCCATATCCGTATGTCCGCAAGTCAGCTCAGCAAAAAAATTGAAAATGTCCTATTCTTGTCTGTTTTGTGGACAAGGACAGGCATTGTTACAATGTATACTCCAAAAAATGGATGTAACACGGATGCCATCAGTTTTTGGTTTTTGGGTACATGTTCATGTGTATGAGCCCCTACGAGTGTATGCATCATAGAGGAAGACCATATGGCTGCTAAGGAGCCCCAAAGAGAGACAGCCAGATTGGTCTCATCCCCATTTTATTAATGGTAAGAACCTGAACAATGGTCAACATTCTGGCTCTGGTTTCACAGTGGTAGCAATGAAGACAGTTGCATTTGCTTCCTCTCGACGTGGCATAGTACTACAGAATCAGCAGAGTCTCCCAACAGGTGCTAGCAGGTTGCAGTATCTCCAGTATCACAACTGTTGCATACACTCTTCTCAGTTGCAATATGCCCTTCCATGCAACACACAGTATTGCACATAGTCTCTAAGGCTCCATTCACACGTCTGTAACGTGTTTTGCGGATCCACGGATCCACTAAACACGGACAGCTGCAATGTGAGTTCCGCATTTTGCCGACCGCACATTGCCGGCACTAATAGAATATGCCTATTCTTGTCCGCAATTGACAAGAATAGGATATGTTCTATTTTTTTCGGGAAAGGATATGCGGCCCCGGAAGTGCGATGTGCGGCCCCATAGATAATAATGAGTCTGCAATTCCGTTCCGCAAGATGCGGAATGAAATTGCGGACGTGTGAATGGACCCTTAGACAGAATTAACTACAGGATGCAAGCTGGCTGGTCATGACTCCAGGCTTGCCTCTTATATATGCCTTGGATGCACCGACTTGGTGACTTCTTTCTACCTATTGTTTTCAGCATCAATTCCTCTGCAATAATCAGATTAAGATCTCTGAGGTATTGTACCCTGATTACTAGTACCAATCACCTCCACTATCTAGCTAGTTACTCACAGGATTCATTATGGCTTTGTTTCCATCATTATATTTCTAGCACACTTTTCCTTTTTCAGCCTGTTACCAGATGTGAGGTCTGCAAAGCATTGCTATTTATCTGTTCTGCCATGTGCTCAGACAGGATACAGAATTATTTTTTTCATTTTTGTGTTTTTCATTTTTTCCCCTATCTTCCTTGAGCCATATTTGTTTTTATTTCTCCGTTCACATAGCTGTATGATAGCTTAATTTTTGCAGAACAAGTTGTACTTTCTAATGCCACCATTTAATATGGCATACAATTTAGTGGGAAGCAGGAAAAAAATCCAAATGGGGTGGAATTGGATTAATGGGTTTTGTTCCCACGGCGTTCTATTTTTGGCATAACTGACCCATTCCCTTCAATCTCTGAGTCAGTACAATTACAATGATACCACATATGTGTAGGTTTTTTATGTCTAAATAGTGTAAAAATAAATTTAAACTTTGAAAAAAATATTTTTTTACATCACCATATTCTGACCACCATAACTTTTTCATAGTTATATCTACTGAGCTGTGTGGGAGCTCATTTTTTTTGCAGGACAATCTGTAGTTTTTATTGATGCCATTTTGGAGTGTATGTGACTTTTTGATCACATTTTATAACTTTTTTGGGGTAAGAGAAGCAATGACAAAATGTGATTCTTTTTTCTGTTATGCCATTCATAGTATTGGAAAAATATTTCTATATTTTATTAGTATGGACGTTTTTGGTCATGGTGATTAAACTTTTATACATTTTTAATTTTTTATATATCTTAAAAAAAAGTTTTTTTTAACTTTTTGTTATGATTTTGAAGCTCATATTTGAGCCTACAAAATCTAATTTTTTGTTTTTAATTCTGAACCTTCATGGATATTTTACATTAATTTAAATGTCACAATTGCTCTTCAGCGAGACCTAGCACATTTAAATCAATTACCAGCATCCTCATTGGCCTCAGAGGATGCTGGTAAAAAGCCCAGAAGTGCGAACTTTCGGATTCTTCACCCTTTAGATGCTGTGATCTCTCTTGATCAAGGCATCTAAAGGGTTTAATAACCGTGATCGGCATTATTGTTTATAACAGCGGAGACCCGCCAGCCATGACGCCAATGCGCATGTGAGCAGGTGCCATGTTTGCCCATCGCTCAAGCACTGTACATGTATGGTGCTGGTAGCAAAAGGGTTAATAAGGTATTCAGATAACAGAGCACTGTACATAGTAATCTCCGGAACTACGATACAAATGAATAGAGCTCCAGGAGTCACGCAAGGTACGGACAAGTCCTGTGGGATCCCTGCCTGGTTCATTTTAATGAACTTGAGCTTGTTCACATTCGCTGTGAACAGGCGGCTGCACTTGTCTGGGATAACCCCCTCCTGCCGTGCTAAACAAACGTTTAGACAATACACTGGCTGCAGAGCAGACCAGCACCTCCAAGGTGTAAAGGGAAAGCTCAGGCCATGTGCCCAATTTGGAGACCCAGATGTTGAAGGGGGCAGACCCATCATTCAGTACGTGTAGGCGTGTGCACACATACTGCTCCACCATGTTGCTGAAATGCTTCCTCCTGCTAAGACGTTCCATATCAGCTGGTGGTGCTGGTTGTTGTGGCGTGCTGACAAAACTTTCTGAGGTGCTGGTGGTGCCCCAGCTGTGTTGGCGACCTCTTCCTCAGCTTTTGCCTTGTGCTTCCAGGTGGGAATGCCATCAGCAGCGCATCTACCAGCGTGCGCTTGTAGTTGCGCATCTTCCGATCAGTAGAAGACGTTTTTACTAAATTTAATTTCCTGTCAGCAATGCAGAGAAGTGTTTTTTCACTCGCAAAAATGGGTTAATGTCAACTATCAATGTAACAGACAATTTTATGAAATTTAGGTCCTTGTCACCTATGCAGAGCAGGGGTTTATTCAAGGCAAAATTGGGTTCATGTCACCCACCAATGCAACAGACTATTTGATGAAATTTTGGTCCCTGTCAGCTATGTAGAGCAGGGGTTTGTATACGGAAAAAATGGTAAAATGTCACCCGAGAATGTAACAGACGATTTTTAGAAATTTAGGTCCCTGTCACCTATGCAGAGCAGGGGTTTATTCACGGCAAAAATGGTAAAATGTCACCCAAATATGTAACAGACACTTTTGCACCCTGCTCCCTCTTTTGCTGTGCTGGTGCCTCTGTGCGACCACCGCCTCCTCCTCCAAACTGCACACGTCACTCGCATGACCTTGATTCCATGTGGGGTCTAGTACCTCATCATCCTCCACATCATCTTCCACCCACTCTTTACCCCTGCCATCCTTGTCGGTCTGCAGACTGCAGAAAGCCGCAGCAGTTGGCACCTGTGCTTCGTCATCATCAGAGACGTGCTGCGGTGGTCTTCCCATGTCCCAATCCTGAAACATAAGTGGTTGTGCATCAGTGCACACAATCTCTTCCACTTCTGGGACAGGGCTATGTGGATGGCCCATGGAAACCCTGCCAGCAGAGTCATCAAAAATCATAAGAGACTGCTGCATGACATGGGGCTCAGACTGCTTGCCTGATTTGCAAGGGGGTGAGTTGAAAGACAGATGGCCATGGGCTGTAGGTGCCAACTCTGAGCTTTCAGCAGGGGACTGGGGGGAAGAAACTGTGAAGGAACTGGAGGCACTGTTAGCCACCCAATCTACTATCGCCTGTACTTGTTCTGGCCTCACCATTTGTAGAGCCGCATTCGGGCCTACTAAATAATGCTGAAGGTTCTGTCGCCTACTCGCACCTGAGGAAGGTGTTTCAGTTGGGTATGTAGCTTGCACAGATTGACCACATCCTGTACCTACAACAGGAGCTCCACCAACACCAGCAGCACCACGACCAGGGACATGTCCCTTATTTGACGCTCTCCTCATTCTTTGCGTTCACCCACGAAACTAACAGATAGTTTATGTCAGGCGACAATGTAACCGCCAATAGTCAACAATTAAGTTCATTGACAGTAAGGCTGTGCCGGTGTCATAAAGAATAAAATAATTTCTTGAGGTCACACAACAGTATGACAGTTGAATTTAATACAAATACAAAAAAAAAAAAAAAAATTGTCAAACAGCATGTGACAGCAGTATTTACTGGTTTTATTTGACTGCCAGAAATGCAGCGCAGGCTGCAAATGTACTGTCTAGCAGAAAAAGTGTTATTTCTTCAACCAACAATGTAACAGCAGTATTTAAGGGTTTTATTGGACTGTCATAATTGCAGCGTAGGCCGCAAATCTACTTTCTAGCGCAAAAGATGAGAATGTCACCCATCAATGTAACAGACGAATTAGTGAAATTTATTCCCCTGTCCGCTATGTAGAGTAGGGGTATATCACAGCCAAAAATTGGTTAAAGGGGTTGGCCACTCTGCATGTATTTTCTACTACTGTGTGGGAGGCAGGAAAAAAGTACTTTTCCTAATATAGGTCTTTAAAGGGAACTTGTCACCAAAAAATCGCTTACTAAGCTGTTAATAGTACCTTATAGTGTTGCATAGTAGTTTCCTAATGCACTTTTTCATAGTTTAGCCGCATCTAGCCTCCTGGATAAATCTATGTTTTATTCAGCCGCTGCCCCCTGCTTCAAGTCAGGTTTGAAGTCAAGGGGGCAGCGGCCTAGGCATCTCCAATACTGTTCTCCCTGCCTCCCGCCGCCTTTATTGACAAGCCGGATCTCAGTGCCGGGACCGCGCTCCGAGCTCGCATGCGCAGTAAAGGGCTGCTGTAGCGCAATCCCGGCTCCGGCTCGTACACTCAGCCGGCTTCAGTTTCGCTACTGCGCATGCGCCCGCCAGCATTACATACTAGCGCAGTTACAGAAGATGCCGGGCGCATGCGCAGTAGCGAAACTGAAGCCGGCTGAGTGTATGAGCCGGAGCCAGGATCGCGCTACAGCAGCCCTTTACTGCGCATGCGGGCTCGGAACGCGGTCCCGGCACTGAGATCCAGCTTGTCAATAAAGGCGGCGGGAGGCGGGGAAAACAGTATTGGAGACGCCTAGGCCGCTGCCCCCTTGACTTCAAACCTGACTTGAAGCAGGGGGCAGCGGCTGAATAAAACATCGATTTCTCCAGGAGGCTAGATGCGGCTAAACTATGAAAAAGTGCATTAGGAAACTACTATGCAGCACTATAAGGTACTATTAACAGCTTAGTAAGCGTTTTTTTGGTGACAGGTTCCCTTTAAGTAGATCTGCCTATTTTTTCTACAATCTGATGACACGCCCCCTGAGCCCCTCTCTGCTGTGCAGCCAGTTCGTCCATGGCTGCACGCGACATGGAGGAGCTTCGTCCATGCCTGCAGAGTAAATGCGCATGCGCTGCTTTTCCTCATCTTCGCAGCGCATGCCCAGTCTGCCACTGGCGCCCCAGCCTCACGTAACCCTAACCCCCCCATCCGGCACTTCTACGGTGTTCAGGGTCGTTGCCTGGAGCTGACACATTACCGGTAGGGATGTCCCGATACCGATACCAGTATCGGTATCGGGACCGATACTGGACATTTGCAGAGTACTTGTACTCATGCAAATGTCTCTGATACCACTGCCAATACCTGCTGGCCGCTTGCGGCGGCGCTCTCATCAGTTCGGCGTGGGGGAAGGAATTCTGTGACTCGCATTCCAGGCACCCGACCTCTGAGAGGACGCTGTAATCCGCGCAATTAATCCCTCAGGTGTGGCACCTGAGGGGTTAATTGCGCGTATCACAGCGTCCTGTCAGAGGTCGGGTGCCGGTACTGTTCTTCAGTCTCTGAAATGTTGGCAGTGGGCAGTGCGCCCCCCCTCCCCCCATATCATTGGTGGCAGTGGGCAGTTCCGATCGGAGTCCCAGCAGTGTAATGCTGGGGCTCCGATCGGTTACCATGGCAGCCAGGATGCTACTGAAGTCCTGGCTGCCATGGTATGTTAGTGAGCAGCATTATACTCACGTGCGCCGTGGCCACCGGGCGCTCCTTCTTCTCATAGGTCTGTGCGGCGTAGGCCACTGCGCACGTGAGTATAATGCTGCTCACTAACATACCATGGCAGCCAGGACTTCAGTAGCATCCTGGCTGCCATGGTAACCTCTGCAAGATATCTCACTATTTTTGACTTTTCTGAGCCTGTCAAGTCCTTCTTTTGACCCATTTTGCCAAAGGAAAGGAAGTTGCCTAATAATTATGCACACCTAGTATAGGGTGTTGATGTCATTAGACCACACCCCTTCTAATTACAGAGATGCACATCACCTAATATGCTTAATTGGTAGTAGGCTTTCGAGCCTATACAGCTTGGAGTAAGACAACATGCAAAAAGAGGATGATGTGGTCAAAATACTCATTTGCCTAATAATTCTGCACTCCCTGTAGATAGCTAGATAGATAATAGGAGATAGATATTAGATAGATAGCAAGATATGGTATAGATAGATATTAGATAGATACATATGAGATATAGATAGAATATAGATAGATAGATATGAGATATATAGATAGATAGATAGATAGATAGATAGATAGATAGATAGATAGATAGATAGATATGAGATAGATAGATATTAGATAGATACGAGATAGATATGGGATAGATATTAGATAGATATTAGATAGATAGGAGATAGATAGATACAAGATGGATAGATTAATGATAGATATTAGATAGATAGAAGATAGATAGATAGATAGATAGATAGATATTAGATAGATAGAAGATAGATAGATATGAGATAAATATGGGATAGATATTAGATAGATATAAGATAGATAGGAGATAGATAGATAGATAGATATGAGATAGATATGAGATAGATATGAGATAGATTATATATAGATAGATATGAGATAGATTATATAAAGATAGATATTATATAGATTATATATAGATAGATATGAGATAGATAAATAGACAGACAGATGAACCATAGATATATATATGAAATAGGAGATATATAGATATATATACATGCCCAGGGAGAGCAGACTGTGCCAGCAGTGCGACCAGGAGGCTGTGGAGGATGAGGCTCATTTCCTGCTGCGGTGCCCCAAATACTCAGCAGTGAGGGAGACTCACTTCAGGAGACTGTCTGATCTCTGCCCAGACTTCACCTCCATGAGAGGAGCCTGATATACCATGGACTCCTCTCCACCCTGGGCGTTTCCCCATCCCCCAACCCTACCCAATTATTTCCCACTTGCTTTGGCAATGCTAAAATGTATTTAGTCCTGCCAATAAAGCTGATTTGATTTGATTTGATTTGACATACACTCACCTAAAGAATTATTAGGAACACCATACTAATATGGTGTTGGACCCCCTTTTGCCTTCAGAACTGCCTTAATTCTACGTGGCATTGATTCAACAAGGTGCTGATAGCATTCTTTAGAAATGTTGGCCCATATTGATAGGATAGCATCTTGCAGTTGATGGAGATTTGAGGGATGCACATCCAGGGCATGAAGCTCCCGTTCCACCACATCCCAAAGATGCTCTATTGGGTTGAGATCTGGTGACTGTGGTGGCCATTTTAGTACAGTGAACTCATTGTCATGTTCAAGAAACCAATTTGAAATGATTCGAGTTTTGTGACATGGTGCATTATCCTGCTGGAAGTAGCCATCAGAGGATGGATACATGTTCTCATTCTGTTTACGCCAAATTCGGACTCTACCATTTGAATGTCTCAACAGAAATCGAGACTCATCAGACCAGGCAACATTTTTCCAGTCTTCAACAGTCCAATTTTGGTGAGCTTGTGCAAATTGTAGCCTCTTTTTCCTATTTGTAGTGGAGATGAGTGGTACCCGTGGGGTCTTCTGCTGTTGTAGCCCATCCGCCTCAAGGTTGTGCGTGTTGTGGCTTCACAAATGCTTTGCTGCATACCTCGGTTGTAACGAGTGGTTATTTCAGTCAACGTTGCTCTTCTATCAGCTTGAATCAGTCGGCCCATTCTCCTCTGACCTCTAGAATCCACAAGGCATTTTTGTCCACAGGACTGCCGCATACTGGATGTTTTTCACTTTTCACACCATTCTTTGTAAACCCTAGAAATGGTTGTGCGTGAAAATCCCAGTAACTGAGCAGATTGTGAAATACTCAGACCGGCCCGTCTGGCACCAACAACCATGCCACGCTCAAAATTGCTTAAATCACCTTTCTTTCCCATTCTGACATTCAGTTTGGAGTTCAGGAGATTGAACTGCCATGTGATTGGTTGACTAGATAATTGCATTAATGAGAAATAGAACAGGTGTTCCTAATAATTCTTTAGGTGAGTGTATAAGAGATAGATGATAAATAGATAGGCAGATAGATAGATAGATAGATAGATAGATAGATAGATAGATAGATAGATAGATAGATAGATAGATATTTCATAGATAGACTTAGGCTACTTTCACACTGGCGTTTCTGGGTCCGCCTGTGAGATCCGTTTCAGGGCTCTGACAAGCGGCCCAAAACGGATTAGTTCAGCCCCAATGCATTCTGAATGGATAAGGATCCGTTCAAAATGCATCAGTTTGGCTCCGTTCAGCCTCCATTCCGCTCTGGAGGCGGACACCAAAACGCTGCTTGCAGCGTTTTGCTGTCCGCTTGACGAAACTGAGCCAAACAGATCCGTTCTGACTTACAATGTAAGTCAATAGGGACGGATCTGTTTTTACTAACACAATATGTTTCAATTGAAAACGGATCCGCCTCCCATTGACTTTCACTGTAAGTCAAAACGGATTTTTTCTTTTTCTTCATGGTAATGCAAACGGATCCGTTCTGAACAGATACAAAAGTTTG
Source organism: Bufo bufo (assembly GCF_905171765.1). Lineage (NCBI taxonomy): Eukaryota > Metazoa > Chordata > Amphibia > Anura > Bufonidae > Bufo > Bufo bufo. The sequence goes on from NC_053389.1 coordinate 286,566,450, forward strand.
CATTATAGGTGTGGATCCGTCTGTGCAGATACCAGACGGATCCTCACCTAAACGCAGGTGTGAAAGTAGCCTTACATGTTTGTACTGTACTGATCACTTTATTTTCTGTGAACGATAATAATCTTTATTCATTGCTGGTAATGGGAGATTCTCATCATTATGCTGACTTGTCTGTGATGAAATGACACCTGAGGTGCTGTTGTTACTATGGTATCACAGTTGGCCAGGGATGTCATGTGACCACTCCTCTGAAGATGCTTGCTGTGATGCATGCTGGGATTTTTACTTTCATTTTGCTGCTGCTCCACCCACACAGACTGTCATCTATGGGAGCATACTATGCTGAACACATTAGAAAAATTATAAATACACAGTATATCTCTCATTATACTAATACCTCTTGGCTTTAGTTATTATCTGGGATAATTTTTTATTTTTTTTTGCGTATGGTGGCCAACCCCTTTAATGTCAGCCATTAATGTAACAGACAAATTAGTGAAATTTATTTCCCTGTCCGCTATGTAGAGCAGGGATATATCACAGCCGAAAATTGGTGAATGTCACCAAACAATGTAACAGACGAATTAGTGAAATTTATATCCCTGTCCGCTATGTAGAGCAGGGGTATATCACAGCCAAAAATTGGTGAATGTCACCCAACAAAGTGAAAGACGAATTAGTGAAATGTATTTCCCTGTCCGCTATGTAGAGCAGGGGTATATCACAGCCAAATATGCAAATATGTCAACCCCTGAACTCAGAGACAAATTAACTATATTATTGTCCCTGGCACATATGCAGGTGCAGGTGTACTCCACAAAAAAATTGTTTTGTCGCCCACTGAACTAACAGACGGATTAAGTATTAAATTATTAATATTTATTTTACATGTTGCATTGCGCCCACGAAAAAATTGCTGTAGGATGGTCAGCTACTGATTGAACATGACAAAGGAAGAGAAAAGAAGCTCAGAGTACCAAACAAATAATTATTAAATGGATATTTTATTGTATCAAAAACATGATTAAAAACACACATACAGGTGATGCCATAGACAGGGTTGGGGGAACAGGGAAAGGAGAAAACAAGCGCCACCCTGGATGAACACATAGGTCACAAAGTACATAATACAGTATTAGTAAGGTCATGAGAGAAATATATAAGGTACAATGACCAGCTCATAAACCAAATATGACAAAAAATATGTATAAATTGGTATAAGGTAGGTAAAGGTCAGTGAGAGAACCAGCCACAGCTATAGTGCATAGTATGCTGACCAAGAGAGTAATACAAGAGTTGTATGGGACCAGTAAAGCAAATGAAAAGAGCCAAGTGAGATGTCTCAACATCGGCAGCACAAAGCCGTGGGAGGGAGACTATGACCTAGAACTTACCTAAGGTGGACCTAGTGTGGACAGAAAAACCAGGATGGTAATACCCCAACGCGCGTTTCGGCGTGCCTTCGTCAGGGGGTAACGCCATCACTGTGAACCAAGTATTTAAAGTCTCCTTAAGCCAATAAAAGAACAGCACTTACTCGTCCCCAGGTGTGTTTGCTGACTGGCGCGCGCAAATCCAATACTGACACATAAGGGAACCCTGCGGCCAGCATCCAGCCAGCACGCCAACATCACACCACAAAGTCACCTGATCGGGCGGCAGTGACGTGAGGACGCTCGGGCGCGAGGCGCCGGAGGCGGTGCCGGATGACGCGCGCACGCATCACAGAAGGGGAGGAGGAGCAGAACGTCAATATGACAAGGTGTAGTTCCCAGCATTAAAGTGAATGGTTTCAATCAGAGGCAGAATAATATATGCGGCGCCCCAGCATGTATATCTATGCCAGAAAGGCCAAACATTTGCTTTTCATATAATGTCAGATTCTTGTGGTAGCTCAACTTATAAATAAGGACATTAAGAAAAATACATATAAACAATGAATCCATGATTGAAATAGAAACATGATTAAAATAATATAAACAGTATACCCTAAATATACAATACATAGAAAAGTGCAGAAGTGCATGTATATGGATATATGAATATGAAAGAGTTTTAATTCCTCCAAATTATAAAAGACCACAGATCCATAATCGCAGTGATAAATGGATACAAAATTTATCAAACATACCATAACCACACATATTACCCAATGGATCAGTGGGTCCACGATTATAATAAAAAATAAAACATATAATGGTGCAAGTGACCCAAATAGTGAACAAAAAATGATGAATAATAAGGGATGAAAAATGATACTGGACTGAAGTCAATAATACATAGTTGGCATGGCCAGTAATAATAGACACAAAATGCCGTGGTGAACGAATAGTGATATAAGCCCACGGAAATGTGAGCATCAAAGGATCATGATAGTAAATTCAAGTACACAGTTGATACACAAAAATGTGTGTTTGTGTTCCTAGCAAAGTTGAACTCCATAAAATGTGTATATAATATACAATATGATAGGATAAAGTAAAATAAACGTGATAATAAATAAGCTAAAAAATAAAAAATACAAAATGGATAAAATAATAATATATCGGGCACACTGTAACAAGGTGTCACCATGAATGATGACAATATAGCATCATAACAGTCTGTCACTACATTTAACAGCAACATAACAGAGACTCCAATAATAAGGAACGGCCGGGGAAAGAAAATCCAATGCTATCACAAATCAGATGAAAAGATGAAAAAAAGTGACGTCCTGCAAGAAAATGATGAAGTGCTGGAAAAGAAGACAAAATTACAGAGAATCAATAAAAATTGTAAATTAATAACACACATGCTGTTAAAAGAAATAATGGGATCCACAGTTGTGGGCCCAGCGGTTACAAAAAAGCAGAGAATCCCAGATTATCATTGAGGCCCCTGGGACGTAAAGTCCCCAGGGTCCAAATCCAGCGGCTCTCTCATTAAGCCAGCCTCTTGGATACATTTCCCGCACGTAGATCCACCTGGATACAGTCAATTCCCTTCACCCTAAGGAGTTTCAGGTTGCATGAATGAAACTCCTTAAAGTGCCTCGCAATGGGTTTAAGGACTTCAAATTCCTTCAATTCTTGTGCATTCAAGATATCCCTCACGTGCTCCCTCACACGGACCCTTAACTCACGTGTTGTTAGACCTACATAGATCTTAGGACAGGGGCACTGGGCATAATATACCACTCGTGTGCTGGAGCACGTGAGAGATTGGTTAATCTTGAACGTCCTAGTTCCAGCAGAATCCACTAAATCAAAAGCACGCTCCATATTGGGACATGCGGCACATCTGCCGCATGGTCTGAAACCAGTCTTGGGACCACCCAGTCCCAAGAACAAGGGGGAAGGGGCTGGTTGGAGGTAACCTCTGACCAGATTATCTCGCAGGGTGTTGGCCCTGCGTGCTGTGACCAGAGGTCGTGGTGGTAAAAGTTTTTCCAAAACCGGATCAGTCAATAGAATGGACCAATGTGAGGCCAGACAATTCATCATTTCATCCCAATAGGAGTGATATTTGCTTATGAATCTGATCTTATTATCGGATACCCTATCTCGCTTGGTTTGTAGAAGTTGGGTCTGTCCCTGGGTCTTGGCCCGCCAGTAGGCCTTTTTGATGGATCGGTGGCTATAGCCTCTCCTGAGGAAGCGATCCCTCAGGTCACTGGCTTGTTTTTCAAAAGTCGCATCGTCGGAACATATCCGGCGAATGCGTAGAAATTGGCCAATGGGAATTGCGGAGATGGTGTTCTTAGGGTGTAAAGAGGTTGCATGCATGTAGGAATTGACAGCTGTCTCCTTGCGGAAAACATCAGTCCTGAGGTATCCGCCACTATCCCGAAATATAGATACATCCAGAAAGTCCACCCTATATCTGTGATGTGTATAGATTAATTTTATATTTCTGGAGTTGGCATTAAGTAACTAGAAAAAAACGTGAAGTTGTTCCTCCGTTCCCTGCCAGATCAAAAAGACGTCGTCTATGTACCGGCCCATAAAATGGCGCGGTCCATGACGACGTGTCCGTCTGACAGGAATAGGTCCCTTTCTTACAGCCCCAAGAACAGGTTGGCATACGCAGGCGCACAGGCCGCACCCATTGCTGTCCCCTGGAGCTGCAGAAAAAAGGACCCATTAAAGGGAAAAAAGTTCCTAGTGAGTACAAATTTCAAAAGTTGTAATAGAAATGTGGAAAAATCCCTAGGTAGGTTGCTGGCAGAGAGAAAAAACTCTACTGCCCTCAACCCGTCCACATGTTGAATACTGGTGTAGAGGGATTCTACATCACATGTCAAGGATAATTCCCTGTATCCTCTTCAGGAAATCAGAGGTATCCCTGATGTAAGATGGTAAAGTTTCCACAAGGGGTTTTAGGTGAAAATACAGCGCAGGCTGCAAAAGGTACTTTATGGCAAAAAAAACTTTTTTTTTTCACAAACAATTTCAAAGTTGTATTTACTGATTATATTTCACTGCAAAAGGCAGCAAAATGTGCTTAAGAGAATGTGCTCAGCAAACAAATGTGTATAGTGAAATGACTTTAAATAACATAAAATCTTTAAAAATAAAAAATAATAATCTTGATCTAGGAGGTGGAGGTCCATATGGAGTAGGAGGTTGATGAGGCGGTGGACATGGCGGTGTAGGTGAAAGCGGCGGTGGAGGAGGAGGTAGCCAACCTTGGTTTTTTTGTTTTGTTTTTTTTGTTTAAATTAAGGTACACCCCAAAACATTGGGAAATATAAAAAATAAAACAATGAGAAAGTGCGCTGCAGTATAACAATGGCTGGTTAGTGCCGGTATACATGTCTATTCTGCACAAGGTACGGACAAGTCCAGTGGGATCCATGCCTGGTTCATTTTAATGAACGTGAGTTTGTCCACATTGGCTGTGGACAGGCGGCTGCGCTTGTCTGTGATAACGTCCCCTGCCGTGCTAAACACACGTTCAGACAATACACTGGCTGCAGGGCAGGCCAGCACCTCCAAGGCGTAAAGGGAAAGCTCAGGCCATGTGCCCAATTTGGAGAACCAGAAGTTGAAGGAGGCAGACCCATCAGTCAGTATGTGTAGGCGTGTGAACACAACTGCTCCGCCATGTTGGTGAAATGCTGCCTCCTGCTAAGACGTTCCATATCAGTTGGTGGTGCTGGTTGTTGTGGCGTGCTGACAAAGCTTTTCCACATTTCGGCCATGCTAACCCTGCCTTCTGAGGTGCTGGCGGTGCCCCAGCTGCGTTGGCGACCTCTTCCTCCTCCTCTGCCTTCACCTTGTGCTTCAACTTTGCCCCCGCTGTCAGGTGCGAATGCCATCAGCAGCGCGTCTACCAGCGTGTGCTTGTACTCGCGCATCTTACGATCACGCTGCAGGGACAGAATTAAGGACGGTACGTTGTCCATATAACGGGGATCTAGCAGTGTGGCCACCCAGTAATCAGCACAAGTTAGAATGTGGCCAACTCCGCGGTCGTTGCGGAGACACTGCAGCATGTAATCGCTCATGTTTGCCAGGCTGCCAGAGGCAACGACAAGCTGTTCCCTGTGGGAGGTGTATCGTCTGTGTCCTCTGTATCCCCCCAGCCACGCACCAGTGATGGCCATGAGCTGGTTTGGGTGCCACCCTGTTGTGAACACGGTTCCTCCTCCTTCATCTCCTCCTCATTCTCCACCTCATCATCCTCCAGAACTGTGCCCTGGCTGGACAATTGTGTACCTGGCGTATGTTGGTGCAGGAACCCACCCTCGGAGCCACTTTTGAATGACTGGCCTGAAATCGTTGGAAATTATCCCTCCTCCTCCTCCTGTGCTACATTCTCTTCCATCATCACCCGAACGGCGTCATCTGCACTGGCTAAGTTTGTGGAGTACTCGAAACAGCGCAACAAGGCACACAGGTCTCGCATGTAAGCCCACTCATTGGTGGTGAAGTGATGCTGTTCCTCAGAGCTACTCACCCGTGCGTGCTGCAGCTGAAACTCCACTATCACCTGCTGCTGCTCGCACAGTCTGACCAGCATGTGCAAGGTGGATTTACACCTTGTGGGCATGTCACATATGAGGCGGTGAGCGGGAAGGCAGAAGTTACGCTGCAGCGCTGACAAGCGAGAAGCAGCAGGATGAGAACGCTGAAAGCGCACACAGACGGCCCACACTTTATACAGCAGCTCTGACATATCGGGGTAATTTTTAAGGAACCTCTGCTCCACCAAATTCAGCACATGCGCCAGGCAAGGGATGTGTGTCAAACCGGCTAGGCCCAGAGCTGCTACAATATTTCGCCCATTATCGCACACCACCAGGCTGGGCTTAAGGTTCACTGGCACCAACCACTCATCGGTCTGTTGCTCCATGCCCGTCCACAGCTCCTGCGCGGTGTGGGGTTTGTCTCCCAAACAGATAAGTTTCAAAACTGCCTGCTGTCATTTACCCCTGGCTGTGCTAAAGTTGGTGGTGAAGGTGTTACACTGACTGGATGAGGAGGCGATAGAGGATGAGGAAGCGGAGTAGGAGGAGGAAGCAACAGGAGGCAAAGAGAAACGCTCTGCAATCCTCGGTGGTGGAAGGACATGTGCCAAACTGCTATCCACCTCAGGCCCAGCCGCCTGTCACGGCGGACAGGATATCAAATACATAGAAAAATAAACAAACATGTTTCTAGGCGAGAAGCTGGGGATCAAGGTCACCTCCTGACAATTCCCTACCAGCTCTCCCTATTCTGCTATACCCACGTTCAGACCCTTAAGGTGGGAATAACGTATCCTCGTGCCTGGGCTGGAAATACCCTAAAATCCCTTAGATGGTGAAAGGGGAATAGAGGCAGCCTGTTCCCTCAGAACCTGGAGGGGTAGGCGTCTCTCTAACAGCCTAGACAGCAAGCCACAAGAGAACAGAAAAACCACTTATCTTTTCTGAGCAGGAAAAGCCAATCCTTCCTTCCTTACTTCCACAGAGCCAGACAGAAGCTATAACCCACAAGGAACACTGGGAGTGGGTGTGATTTAAACTGAAACCAACGACCCCACCCAGTGCACCTGAAGGAAGGCGGATCTACCTCGACTCCAAAACAAAACAAAAGACTAGACACGTGCTGCTAATCTAGCAGACCTCCATACATAGCCTGAGCAGGGCATGACACCACCACTGCATTTACCCAGTGTGCTGTTAGGGAGATATAACGTCCCTGACCGTGCTTACTGGTCCAAGTGTCCGTAGTTAGGTGGATCTTGCTACAGATGGCGTTGCACAGTGGACACCTGATTTTGTCCCCCACTTGGTTGTGCAGAGAAGAGATGGCTCGCCTTGAAAAGTAGTGGCGGCTGGGCACAACATACAGCCACCGCGATAAGGCTTTTAAAACTATCCGTCTCCACCAGACGGAATGACAGCATTTCAAAGGCAAGTCATTTAGAAATGCTGGCATTCAGGGCCAGGGATCGGGGGTGGGTAGAGGTGTACTTCCTCTTTCGCTCCAGTGTTTGGGAGATAGACAGCTGAACGCTTCCAAGGGACATTGTGGAGATGCTTGTGATCAAGGTGGTGGCGTTGCTGCAACATCCTCTGTTTGCGGGGTGGCAGGTGCCACTGTCACTACAGAGGGGGATGAAGAGGCCGAGACTGCAGCAGAAGAGGAATCAGGAGGAGCCAGAGTCCTTTCTTGGTTTTTGAGGCTCCACTGCAGCTCGTGCTTTGCACATAAATGCCTAGTCATGCAGGTTTTTGCTCAGGTTTAGAACGTTTATACCTTGCTTCAGGCTCTGATTGGACAGCGTGCAAACCACTCGTGTCTTGTCATCAGCAGATTGTCTGAAGAACTGCCACGCCAGGGAACTCATTTGGAGCTGGCTTTGGTGTGCTCGGTCCCTTGGTGTTGTGGGCAGTAGCAGGTGTACTGTACAGGGGACGGCTGCTCCGCTTTTGCACCCTGCTCCCTCTTTTGCTGTGCTGGTGGCTCTGTGCGACCACCGCCTCTTCCTCCGAACTACACAGGTCACTCGCATGACCTTGATTCCATCAGGGGTCGAGGACCTCATCATCCTTCACATCATCTTCCACCCAGTCTTCACCCCTGCCCTCCTTGTCGGTCTGCAGACTGCAGAAAGCCGCAGCGGTTGGCACCTGTGTTTCGTCATCATCCTAAACGTGCTGCGGTGGTCCTCCCATATACTCATCCTGAAACATAAGTGGTTGTACATCGGTGCATTCAATTTCTTGCACTTCTGGGGCAGGGCTATGTGGATTTCCCTGGGAAACCCTGCTAGCAGAGTCATCAAAAAGCAGAAGAGATGGCTTCATGACTTGGGGCTCAGACTGCTTGCCTGATTTGCAAGGGGGTGAGGTGAAAGACTGATGGCCATGGGCTGTAGGTGCCAACTCTGATCTTTCAGCAGGGCACTGGGTGGGAGACAATGTGAAGGAACTGGAGGCACTGTCAGCCACCTAATCTACTATCGCCTGTACTTGTTCTGGCCTCACCATTCGTAGAGCCGCATTCTGCCCTACCAAATAACGCTGAAGGTTCGGTCGCCTACTCGCACCTGAGGAAGGTGTTTCACTTAGGCGTGTAGCTTGCACAGATCGACCATATCCTCTCCCTGCAACAGGAGCTCCACCAACACCAGCAGCACCACGACCAGGAACACATCCCTTGTTTCACGCTCTCCTTATTTTGTGCCGTCACCCACCAAAGTAACAGATGTTTTTACTAAATGAAGTTCCTTGTGAATAATGCAGAGCAGGGTTTTTTGAGGGCCAAAATGGGTTAATGTCACCCAACAGTGGAACAGACGAGTTTTTTAAACGTATTGTCCGGTCTGCTATGCAGTGCAGGCAGCAAAGGTACTTTATTGCCAAAAAAAGTATTTTTTCACACACAATAAAACAGATAGATTTAACTGTATTTCTTTAACTACCAGAAATGCAGCACAGGGCAAAAAGGAACTTTATTAATTTTTTATTTTTTTAACCCTAAATGAAACAGTTGGATTTAACTGAGATTATATTTCACTCTCACAAATTAAGCACAGGGGTTTTTAACATAAAAAATGGTGGATATGCCACCCCTACAATGGAACAGATGGATTTGCTGAATTTATGTTCCTGCCTGTCACATGTGAAGGCCTCAGAGGTACTTTACACCCAAAAATGGGAATTTGAAGCCCAAAAAATTAACAGCGGTATTTAATGGCTTTATTTGACTGACAGGAACACATCGTAGGTCGCAAATGTACTTTACAGTAACAAAAATTTGAATTTTTAAGCAAAAAATTTAACTGCAGTATTTGGCGGTTTTATTGGACTGTCAAAAATGCAGCACAGGGCAAAAAGATACCTTTTAACCATAAATTAAACAGATGGATTTAACTGAGATTATATTTTAATCTCACAAATTAAGTACAGGGGTTTTTTACTTAAAAAATTGTGGCTATGTCACCCCTACAATGGAACAGACGGATTTGCTGAATTTATGTGCCTGCCTGTCACATATGCAGTGCAGGTCTCAGAGGTATTTTACAACAAAAAATATATATATGTCACCCCACAATAGAACGGATGGATTTAACTGATTATATTTCACGCTCAAAAATGCAGCACAGGGGTACTTTTGAGAAAAAAATGGGGATATGTCACCCCCTGGGTCCCTGAACTCACAGACGGTATTATTTTCCCTTCCTCTGGCACATATGCAGTGCAGGTGCACTTTAAAAATGGGTATATGTCGGCCACTTAACTACAAGAACAGGATTAAATTATTTTACCTGGCACGTATTCACACATCCGGACACAGGAGAAACTTTTAACATTAGATATTACCTTACATGTGATTCATCATGGGTAATATACATATTATGGTGTCCATGTAAAATGCTTTACGTAGGTGAAACTACATGTGACCTGAAAACCAGGTTAAACAATCACAGACAATCCATCAGAAATAAAAGAAAAGACTTGCTGGTGTCAAAACACTTTTGGGAAAAAACCATAAAGAAAATCCATTGAAATTTATGATTTTAGACCATGTAAAACTGCTAGAAAGAGAGGGCGATAGGTTAACGATATTAAAGAAAAATTAGCTCAGATGGAAACCCAAAGGCTTAAATGTTGATTTTAGGGCAACTGGGGAGGATGGTGGGCTAGTGCCCCGTCCTCCATTGCTCATGTCTATGTATGTCCAGAATGCTGTATTAGGTGGATCCAGTAAAAGTTACGCAGAATAATTATGCCACAATGTGATTTTGTATTGCTGCATGATATAAGTGAATAATCAGGAAGTTGAAATGCTGGTTTGTAGATTGGTCTCACATAAAGTAGCGGAAACAAGGAGGATGACAGATATATATACTGCCCAAAAGATTGCCCTTAGATAAAATGGTGGAAAAGGCAAATGAAGCACGGCTGGTACCGGTGACGACATGTTCGCGGGCACGTGACGCGTGCTGAACGTGCCGACACTCCGGTGACGTGCACCGCTTATGTACCACTCAATAGGAAGGGTAAGGGTTGACACATGCGCATTGGATAGCAAGAGACGCGCAGAACCAGCGTGTATCTCCGCGAGTTAAGAAGCCATCCTCCTGTTCGCTACATATAATAGCTCAATCTCCCAGCAAGGTACATTTTTATGTATATGGTTTTAATGCACTATGCACTTTATTACATGCACTATTATCATGGAAAGTTTGTAATTATTATCACGGCTATGATGTTATAGAATATATGTAGGACGCTTCGCAGTCCCTGTTCACATAGAGATGTGGTGTAAATGAATGAATTGTAACATTCCTATAAAGGGCAGTGCACGTTTTTTTATAGGTTAATTAACTAAATGGTAACAACCATACTATGTATATATACTGGCACTATTGCACTTTATGTTTCACCTGACTTGAGAAAGGTTCTGTGAGAGAACCGAAACGTTGTCACTTGATATGTGTGAATAAAGAGCACATTTTATTTTTCAAGGAGTGCTGCGGACTTTCATTGTCTGTTTTCTGTCCTGAATCGAGGGATTACCGCGGGCACCCTACACCTTAAACCTCCAAGGGAGTGCTGCCAGACCTTTTCTATGGATATATATATATATATATATATATATATATATAATATTCGCAGGTCGTCACTGCTTGCTGAAGTCGCGGTGCACGTGTCTGTGGGATGGTGTTCCCAATAAAACACTGAAGAAAAGACCGGCACTCGCTATAGATGATAATCTTGCTGCTTTATTGTCACATATACAGTTAGTGCCCCTTTTAGGTTCTACTGCACCTTCATCAGACTATCAACATACATAAATGGGTCATGTTTAAATAGACCGCCAAGACACAAGGAAATGACATCACACAGATGACCCCTCCCACAAATCAAAATGACTCAAACATGTGAAAAAACCAAAATCAAGCATTGCTACTGCGTTCATTATAAATTCAATTAAATGAAACGGTATTCATTTTTCCTTCTTTATTTTGTTCAGTTTTTTGTTTTTTTTAATTCCGCTGCGGAAAAAAAATTAAAGAATATTTTGTAATTTTTTTTCAATTTTTAATCAATCATAGGAAGCTCTGTACATTATATTCACGATTGAGCCCACGAGGCTCCATCATTTGCAATTGGTGTATCCAGTAAGCCTCCCTCTTGAGTAATAGTTTGTTTCTATCACCACCTCGCCGGGGTAAGGGTACACAATAATTTGATAACGCAATTGTGCTATTGTATGTCTGTGCTCATGGAAATGGAATGGTACGGGGAATAGTAGATTTTGTTTTCTAATAGTAGATTTATGATTACTCAATCTATCCTTCATCCTTGTAGAGGTGTCTCCCACGTACAATAAACCACAATATTGACACCATTCACTAAAATGTCTTCCTCGTACTTATGTGATACCGAGCATTTCCTACAGGAAATTAAATTCCTTAAATTTAGCAACGACGATATACTTGTCACCTTTGATGTATGTAATTTGTATACATCCATATCACATGAAAAAGGCATAAAAGCGGTACAGATGCTTCTAGCATCGAGTCATTGCAAAAACATAGAACGAGAATTTTTTTTGACATTATTGAGGATCGTGCTTGAACAAAACAATTTTTTATTTCAGGGTTACTTTTATCAGCAGCGGCGTGGGACCGCGATGGGATCGAACATCGCACCACCAATCCACCATACGCAAATTGTTATATGGAGCAATTTGAGACGGAATTTGTATATACCAATGATCTTTATATGGAACACTGCAATTTTTGGCATCGTTTTATCGACAACATTTTTGCGCATGGCGTGGCGACGTTCGATCCCTTCAACAATTTACATCGCACCTCAATTCTGTCTGGCCCGAATTACGGTTTACTTTGCATTTTGATATCCATAGAATTTCATTCTTAGACACTTGGGTAATTAAGGATGACATGGGCAAAATACATACCTTACCTATTCACAAAAAGTACTGACAGGAATAGTTTACTTGCCCTCACTAGTAACCACCCAGCAGCTACAAAAAAATCTTTCCCTAATAGGGTTGAGCGAACCCGAACTGTAAAGTTCGGGTTCGTACCAAACTTTAGGATTTTGGGACCCCGGACCCGAAACCAAACATTTCCGTAAAAGTTCGGGTTCGAGTTCAGTGTTCGCCGCTTTTTTGGCGCTTTTTGAAAGGCTGCACAGCAGCCAATCAACAAGCGTCATACTACTTTCCCCAAGAGGCCATCACAGCCATGCCTACTAATGGCATGGCTGTGATTGGCCAGAGCAGCATGTGAGCCAGGCTCTATATAAGCTTGAGTCACGTAGCACTGCACGTCACTGCTGTTACTAGTGTAGGGAGAGGATGCTGCTGGACTTGTGATTTCTGGGAGAGCATAGGAGAGAATATAACTCAGCGATCTACAGACAAATAGTTGTGTGGGTGCAGGGCACCATCGTTTAACCCTGCCCTGAGCTCATTGACCAAAAAAATACTAACTTTTAGAATTCTGTTAGTTAGGTGGGTGGCGGCGGCCATTTTATGCATGCTCAGTGCACCAGCACTGCATCTGAGCTTTTGGGACATTGCAAATAACCATTTTTTGGGGGAAAACTACAACATCTGTATTAGTCAGTGTGCAGTTTAAGGTAGAAATACACCCATCATTTTCTGGGGTTTGGAAAACACAATTGTTTTTTTTTTCAAAAAACTGTATTTTCCAGATCTGCAAGTGTTAAATTCAAGTTTAATATCTATAGCTTTCATATTCTGTTAGCAAAAAAATACTTTTTTGGCAATCTACAACATCTGAATTAGTCAGCGTGCAATTTAAGGTAGAAATACACCCATCATTTTCTGGGGTTTGAAAAACACACTTTTTTTTTCTTCAAAAAACTCTATTTTCCAGATCTGCAAGTGTTAAATTCAAGTTTTAAATATACAGCTTTCATATTCTGTTAGCAAAAAAAGACCTTTTTGGGGCAATCTACAACATCTGTATTAGTTAGTGTGCAATTTAAGTTAGAAATACACCCCTCATTTTTTGGGGTTTGAAAAACACACTATTTTATTTAAAAAAAAACGGTATTTTCCAAATCTGCAAGTGTTAAATTCAAGTTTAATATATACAGCTTTCATATTCTGTTAGCAAAAAAAGACTTTTTTGACAATCTACAACATCTGTATTAGTCAGTGTGCAATTTAAGGTAGAAATACACCCATCATTTTCTGGGGTTTGAAAAACACACTCTTTTGACAAAAAACACTATTTTCAGGCCTTGCAGCATCAGTGTGTGAAATTACAGGCTTATATACTGCTGTAAAATTCAGTTTTTAAGCAAACACTCATTTGGGCACAAATAAATTTGTTGGCAGCCTTTGATGCAGATGTCATTGTGAGATGCACCCTTAATACATTTGGGTTACATTCAGAGATTTTAAATACCGCCATTTGGTGCACCAATATTGAATTCAGGCCTACAGTGGTTCAGGCACTGTGAGATACCCCCTCTACATACAGGGGCTTGAATTAGGCATTTGAAATACAGCCATTTTGTGCAAAGATATATTTACTTCAGGCCTACACTGGTTCCGGGCGTGTGTGATCCCCCCTATACATACAGGGGTTTGAATTAGGCATTTGAAATACAGCCATTTGAAATACAACCTTTTTGTGCAAAGATATATTTACTTCAGGCCTACACTGATTCAGGGCGTGTGTGATCCCCCCTATACATACAGGGGTTTGAATTAGGCATTTGAAATACAGCCATTTGAAATACATCAATTTTGTGCAAAGATATATTTACTTCAGGACTACACTGGTTCAGGGTGTGTGTGATCCCCCCTATACATACAGGGGTTTGAATTAGGCATTTGAAATACAGCCATTTGAAATACATCCATTTTGTGCAAAGATATATTTACTTCAGGCCTGCACAGGTTCAGACCGTGTGAAATACCCCCTCTACATGCAGGGGTTTGAATCAGGCATTTGAAATACAGCCTTTTTGTGCAAAGATATATTTACTTCAGGCCTACACTGGTTCCGGGCGTGTGTGATCCCCCCTATACATACGGGGGTTTGAATTAGGCATTTGAAATACAGCCATTTGAAATACAACCTTTTTGTGCAAAGATATATTTACTTCAGGCCTACACTGGTTCCGGGCGTGTGTGATCCCCCCTATACATACGGGGGTTTGAAATAGGCATTTGAAATACAGCCATTTGAAATACAGCCTTTTTGTGCAAAGATATATTTACTTCAGGCCTACACTGGTTCAGGGCGTGTGTGATCCCCCCTATACATACAGGGGTTTGAATTAGGCATTTGAAATACAGCCATTTGAAATACAACCTTTTTGTGCAAAGATATATTTACTTAAGGCCTACACTGGTTCCGGGCGTGTGTGATCCCCCTATACATACAGGGGTTTGAATTAGGCATTTGAAATACAGCCATTTGAAATACAGCCATTTTGTGCAAAGATATATTTACTGCAGGCCTACAATGATTCAGGGCGTGTGTGATCCCCCCTATACATACAGGGGTTTGAATCAGGCATTTGAAATACATCCATTTGAAATACAGCCTTTTTGTGCAAAGATATATTTACTTCAGGCTTATACTAATTCAGGGCGTGTGTGATCACTCCTATACATACAGGGGTTTGAATTAGGCATTTGAAATACAGCCATTTGAAATACAAACTTTTTGTGCAAAGATATATTTACTTCAGGCCTACACTGGTTCCGGGCGTGTTTGATCCCCCCTATACATACGGGGGTTTGAATTAGGCATTTGAAATACAGCCATTTGAAATACAGCCATTTTGTGCAAAGATATATTTACTGCAGGCCTACAATGATTCAGGGCGTGTGTGATCCCCCCTATACATAGAGGGGTTTGAATCAGGCATTTGAAATACATCCATTTGAAATACAGCCATTTTGGGCAAAAAAATCTTTTATTGAGGCCTAGTCTGGTTCAGGCCGTGTGAGATACACCCTTTACATACTGTCGTTCTATTCTACTATTAATTAAACACCCATTAAGGGCAAGATCCTAAATAATAAAAATATGAGAAGAGCGTCAAATAAGGGACGTGGACCAGGTCGTGGTGCTGCTGGTGGAGCTCCTGTTGCAGAGAGAAGACGTGGTTGATCTGTGCCAGCTACACGCACAAGTGAAACCCCTTCCTGAAGTGCGAGTAGGCGACAAAACTTGCAGCGGTATTTGGTCGGGCCTAATGCTGCTCTACGAATGGTGAGGCCTGAACAAGTACAGGCGATGGTAGATTGGGTTGTTGACAGTGGATCCAGTTCCTTCACATTGTCTCCCACCCAGTCTCCTGCTGAAAGACCACAGTTAGCACCTGCAGCCGATGTCCATCAGTCTTTCACCTTACCCCCTTGCAAATCAGCCAAGCCGTCTGAGCCCCAAGTCATGCAGCAGTCTCTTCTGCTTTTTGATGACTCTGTTAGCAGGGTTTCCCAGGGCCATCCACCTAGCCCTGCCCCAGAAGTGGAAGAGATTGAGTGCACCGATGCCCAACCACTTATTTTTCAAGATGAGTACATGGGAGGACCATTGCAGCATGTCTCGGATGATGACAAAACACAGGTGCCAACTGCTGGGGCTTTCGAAAGTGTGCAGACCGACAAGGAAGTCAGGGGTGAAGACTGGGTGGAAGATGATGTGGAGGACGATGAGGTCCTCGACCCCACATGGAATCAAGGTCATGCGAGTGACCGATGTAGTTTGGAGGAAGAGGCGGTGGTCGCACAGAGCCACCAGCACAGCAGAAGAGGGAGGAGGGTGCAAAAGCGGAGTGGCTGTCCTCTAGACAGTGCGCCTCCTACTGCCCACCGCAGCAAGGGACCGAGCACACCAAAGCCAGCTCCAAGGAGTTCCTTGGCGTGGCAG
Source organism: Bufo bufo (assembly GCF_905171765.1). Lineage (NCBI taxonomy): Eukaryota > Metazoa > Chordata > Amphibia > Anura > Bufonidae > Bufo > Bufo bufo. Next base: position 286,582,827 of record NC_053389.1, read on the forward strand.
TTCTTCAGACAATGTGCTGACGACAAGACATGAGTGGTTTGCACGCTGTGCAATCAGAGCCTGAAGCGAGGCATAAACATTCTCAACCTGAGCACAACCTGCATGACCAGGCATTTAAGTGCAAAGCACAAGCTGCAGTGGAGTAGACACCTCAAAAACCAAGAAAGGTCTCTGGCTCCTCCTGCTTCCTCTTCATCCACCTCTGGAGTGACAGTGCCACCTGGTACCCCGCAAACAGAGGATCTGCCAGCAACACCAACACCTGGGTCACCAAGCATCTCCACGGAAGCGTTCAGCTCTCCATATCCCAAACGCTGGACAGGAAGAGGAAGTACCCCCCTACCCACCCGTGATCCCTAGCCCTGAATGCCAGCATTTCTAAATTACTTGCCTTTGAAATGCTGTCATTCCGTCTGGTGGAGACGGATAGTTTTAAAGGCCTTATGGCGGTGACAGTACGTCATGGCGGGGACAGTACGTCATGCCCAGCCGCCACTACTTTTCAAGGCGAGCCATCCCTTCCCTTCACAACCAAGTAGGGGACAAAATCAGGTGTGCACTGCGCAACTCCATCTTTGGCAAGGTGCACCTGACTACGGATACGTGGACCCGTAAGCAAGGTCAGGGACGTTACATCTCCCTAACAGCACACTGGGTAAATGCAGTGGCGGCTGGGCCTGAGGCAGATAGCAGTTTGGCGCATGTCCTTCCACCATCGAGGATTGCAGGGCGCTTGAGTTTGCCTCATGTTGCTTCCTCCTCCTACTCTGCTTCCTCATCCTCTACCAGCTCCTTATCCGGTCAGCATAACACCTTCACCACAAACTTCAGCACAGCCAGGGGTAAACAACAGCAGGCAGTTTTAAAACTTATCTGATTGGGGGATAAACCCCACACCGCGCAGGAGCTGTGGACGGGCCTTGAACAACAGACCGATGAGTGGTTTGTGCCAGTCAGCTTCAAGCCCGGCCTGGTGTTGTGCGATAATGGGCGAAATCTCGTAGCAGCTCTGGGACTAGCCAGTTTGACACACATCCCTTGCCTGGCGCATATGCTGAATTTGGTGGTGCAGAGACTCCTTAAAAATTACCCCGACATGTCAGAGCTGCTGCATAAACTGCGAGCCGTCTGTGAGCGATTTCAGCGTTCTCACCCTGCTGCTGCTCACCTGTTAGCGCTACTTCGGCCTTCCCGCTCACCACCTCATATGCAACGTGCCTACAAGGTGGAACTCCACCTTGCACATGCTGGCCAGACTGTGCGAGCAGCAGCAGGCGATAGTGGAGTTTCAGCTGCAGCACGCACGGATGAGTCACTCGGCAAAACAGCACCACTTCACCACCAATGACTGGGCCTCCATGCAAGACCTATGTTCCTTGTTGTGCTGTTTCAAGTAATCCACCAACATGGCCAGTGCCGATAACGCCGTTCTCAGCGTTACTATCCCACTTCTATGCCTCCTTGAAAAAACGCTCATGGCGATGATGGAAGAGGATGTGGCACAGGAGGAGGAGGAGGAAGAGGGATCATTTCATAGGGTTTCCGGCCAGTCATTCCCAAGTGGCTCCGAGGGTGGGTTCCTGCACCCACAAACCCAAGGTACACAATTGTCCAGCCAGGGCACAGTTCTGGAGGATGAGGAGGTGGAGGATGAGGAAGAGGAGATGCAGTAGGAGGAACCCAGACCAGCTCATGGCCATCACTGGTGCGTGGAAGGAGGGATACAGAGGACACAGACGACACACCTCCCACAGAGGACAGCTTTTCGTTGCCTCTGGGCAGCCAGGGCAAACATGAGCGATTTCATGCTGCAGTGTCTCCGCAATGACCACCGAGTTGGCCACAATCTAACTTGTGCTGATTACTGGATGGCCACGCTGCTGGATCCCCGTTACAAGGACAACGTACCGTCCTTAATTCCATCACTGGAGCGTGATCGTAAGATGCACGAGTACAAGCGCACACTGGTAGACGCGCTGCTGGTGGCATTCCCACCTGACAGCGGGGGCACAGTGGAAGCACAAGGCAAAGGCAGAGGACGAGGAAGAGGTTCCCACCGCCAGCTCCTCAGAAGGCAGGGTTAGCATAGCCGAAATGTGGAAAAGCTTTGTCATGCCACAACAACCAGCACCACCAGCTGATATGGAACGTCTTAGCAGGAGGCAGCATTTCACCAACATGGTGGAGCAGTATGTGTGCACACGCCTACACGTACTGAATGACGGGTCTGCCCCCTTCAACTTCTGGGTCTCCAAATTGGGCACATGGCCTGAGCTTGCCCTTTAAAATGAACCAGGTTTGGATCCCACAAGACTTGTCTGTACCTTCTGAAGAATAGACATTTATACCACCATCAAACATACATTCTTGTACTCAAGTCAAGTGCAATGATTCTTTGTTTTCTTTTTTTTGTCCCAAAATTTTGGGGGCTACCTACCCCAATAACAAATAAAAAAAAACATTGTTGGCTACCTCCTCCTCCTCCATTGCTGCCTCCACCTACAACACCACATTTACCGCCTCCTCAACCTCCGACTCCATATCCACCTCCTTCTCTGAGTTGCAGGTTAATAATTTGTAATTTTTAGCTATTTTATTTTAAGTTATTTCCCTTTACACATTTGTTTGCAGAGCAGTTGCCATGCTCTTAAGCACATTTTACTGCCTTTTACATCCCTCTAGCCTTTTGAAGGACTATTTTAGAGGCATTTTAATACAAAAAAGGGCCCAAAAAAGTGCCAATTTGAGTGCCCTAAATTGAAAAAAAAAGAATAATTAATTGTCGGGTGACATTTTACCATTTTTGTCGTATACAAACCCCTGCTGTGCCTGGGTGACAGGAGCCTAAATCTCTCAAAATCCTCTGTTCTATTGCTGGGTGACATGAACCCCCTTTTGCCGTGAATGAACCCCTGCTGTGCCTGGGTGACAGGGGCCAAAATCTCTCAAAATCCTCTGTTCTATTGCTGGGTGACAAGAACCCCCTTTTGCCGTGAATGAACCCCTGCTGTGCCTGGGTGACAGGGGCCTAAATCTCTCAAAATCCTCTGTTCTATTGCTGAGTGACAAGAACCCCCTTTTGCCGTGAATGAACCCCTGCTTTGCCTCGGTGACAGGGGCCTAAATCTCTCAAAATCCTCTGTTCTATTGCTAGGTGACATGAACCCCCTTTTGCCGTGAATGAACATCTGCTGTGCCTGGGTGACAGGGGCCTAAATCTCTCAAAATCCTCTGTTCTATTGCTGGGTGACATGAACCCCCTTTTGCCATGAATGAACCCCTGCTGTGCCTGGGTGACAGGGGCCTAAATCTCTCAGAATCCTCTGTTCTATTGCTGGGTGACATGAACCCCCTTTTGCCGTAAATGAACCCCTGCTGTGCCTGGGTGACAGGGGCCTAAATCTCTCAAAATCTTCTGTTCTATTGCTGGGTGACATGAACCCCCTTTTGCCGTGAAAGAACCCCTGCTGTGCCTGGGTGACAGGGGCCTAAATCTCTCAAAATCCTCTGTTCTATTGCTGGGTGACACAAACCCTCTTTTGCCGTGAATGAACCCCTGCTGTGCCTGGGTGACAGGGGCCTAAATCTCTCAAAATCCTCTGTTCTATTGCTGGGTGACATGAACCCCCTTTTGCCGTGAATGAACCCCTGCTGTGCCTGGGTTACAGGGGCCTAAATCTCTCAAAATCCTCTGTTCTATTGCTGGGTGACATGAACCCCCTTTTGCCATGAATGAACCCCTGCAGTGCCTGGGTGACATTGGCCTCGTTCTCTCAGAATCCTCTGTTCTATTGCTGGGTGACATGAACCCCCTTTTGCCGTGAATGAACCCCTGCTCTGCATTGCTGACAGGGAACTAAATTTAGTGAAAACATCTGTTCGGAAGATGCGCGACTACAAGCGCACACTGATGATGGCATTCCCACCTCACAGCTGGAAGTACAAGGTGAAGGCAGAGGAGGAGGAAGAGGTGGCCAATGCAGCTGGGGCACCGCCAGCACCTGAGAAGGCAGGGTTAGCATGGCCAAAATGTGGAAACGCTTTGTCAGCCTTGGAGGTGCTGACCTGCCCTGCAGCCAGTGTATAGTGTGAACGTGTGTTTAGCACGGCAGAGAGCATTATTACAGGCCGCAGCCAATGTGGACAAGCTTACGTTTATTAAAATGAACCAGGCATGGATCCCACAGGACTTGTCCGTACCTTGTGCAGAATAGACATTTATACCAGCCTCAACCATCCATTCTTGTACTCAAGTGCACTTATTCTTTGTTTTATTTTGTTATATGTCCCAATATTTTGGGGGATACCCCAATTTAAAAATAAAAAATAACACAAAATCAGTGTTAGCAACCTATTCCTCCTTCACCGCCGCTTCCACTTACACCGCCACGTCAACCTACACTACCACATACACCCATCCACCGCCTCCTCAACCTCCTACTCCTAGATCCAGATAATTTTTAATTTTTCTGTATTTTATGTTATTTTAAGTCATTTCCCTATCCATATTTGTTTGCAGAACAGTTGCCATGCTCTTAAACACATTTTGATCCAAAGTTCCAAAGGGTTAAGCGCATAGTTGGTGATACTGAGACATGCAAGGTTAGACTTGATGAGATGACCCAGAAATTCAGGGAGAGAGGCTACCCTGATCATTTATTGTAGGAACAAAGGAACAAGGTTGAGATCACACAACAGGATAAACCGATGAAACAACCACGGATTCTACTCGTGGTCAAATATCATCCATGGACCCAGAGATTGAGAGGAATAGTAAATAAACACTGGCATGTTGTATCAAAATCTTATCCCCAGGTTGTTGAATTTCAACAACCACCCATGAATTGTTTCAAAAGGGCAAATAACATACGTGACAGGATAGTGCAGGCCGATATTGAACGCTTACCGATTGGAGGCTTTTTCACATGTGATAGCCGGTTTGTTGTCTACATTTTGAAGTGCCCTTGTGGTTTATTGTACGTGGGAGAAAGCTCTACAAGAATGAAGGATAGATTGAGTAATCATAAATCTACTATTAGAAAACAAAATCTACTATTCCCCGTACCATTCCATTTCCATGAGCACAGACATACAATAGCACAATTGCGTTATCAAATTATTGAGAGTGTACCCTTACCCCAGCAAGGTGGTGATAGAAACAAACTATTACTCAAGAGGGAGGCCTACTGGATACACCGATTGCAAACGACGGAGCCTCGTGGGCTCAATCGTGAATATAATGTACAGAGCTTTCTATGATTGATTACCTTAATTAGTATTTCTTCAATATATAAAAAAAACTAATAATAAATATTCTTTTATTTTTTTCCCGCAGCGGAATTAAAAAAGAAAAAAACAGAACAAAATAAGGAAGGAAAAATGAATACCGTTTCATTTAATTGAATTTATAATGAATACAGTAGCAATGCTTGATTTTGTTTTTTTCACGTTTGATTTATTTTGATTTGTGGGAGGGGTCATCTGTGTGATGTCATTTCCTTGTGTATTGTCGGTCTATTTAAACATGACCCATTTATGTATGTTGACAGTCTGATGAAGGTGCAGTAGCACCTAAACGCGTCACTAACTGTATATGTGACAATAAAGCAGCAAGATTATTATCTATAGCGAGTGCCGGTCTTTTCTTCAGTATATATATATATATATATATATATATATATATACATATATATATACACGTTTTTAGCCATAATATATTTACATATATTATTATATCGTGAGAATATATACCGTAATATATTATAATATATGTAAATATATTATGGCTAAAAACATCAGTAGTATCTCACATATTATGCATTCATATATATCAGAAGTATGATTTTATATATATATATTATATATATATATACAGTCATGGCCAAAAGTTTTGAGAATTACATAAATATTGGAAATTGGAAAAGTTGCTGCTTAAGTTTTTATAATAGCAATTTGCATATACTCCAGAATGTTATGAAGAGTATTCAGATGAATTGCATAGTCCTTCTTTGCCATGAAAATTAACTTAATCCCAAAAAAACCTTTCCACTGCATTTCATTGCTGTCATTAAAGGACCTGCTGAGATCATTTCAATAATCGTCTTGTTAACTCAGGTGAGAATGTTGACGAGCACAAGGCTGGAGATCATTATGTCAGGCTGATTGGGTTAAAATGGCAGACTTGACATGTTAAAAGGAGGGTGATGCTTGAAATCATTGTTCTTCCATTGTTAACCATGGTGACCTGCAAAGAAACTCGTGCAGCCATCATTGCGTTGCATAAAAATGGCTTCACAGGCAAGGATATTGTGGCTACTAAGATTGCACCTCAATCAACAATTTATAGGATCATCAAGAACTTCAAGGAAAGAGGTTCAATTCTTGTTAAGAAGGCTTCAGGGCGTCCAAGAAAGTCCAGCAAGCGCCAGGATCGTCTCCTAAAGAGGATTCAGCTGCGGGATCGGAGTGCCACCAGTGCAGAGCTTGCTCAGGAATGGCAGCAGGCAGGTGTGAGCGCATCTGCACGCACAGTGAGGCGAAGACTTTTGGAAGATGGCCTGGTGTCAAGAAGGGCAGCAAAGAAGCTACTTCTCTCCAAAAAAAAACAGACAGATTGATCTTCTGCAGAAAGTATGGTGAATGGACTGCTGAGGACTGGGGCAAAGTCCTATTCTCCGATGAAGCCTCTTTCCGATTGTTTGGGGCATCTGGAAAAAGGCTTGTCCAGAGAAGAAAAGGTGAGCGCTACCATCAGTCTTGTGTCATGGCAACTGTAAAGCATCCTGAGACCATTCATGTGTGGGGTTGCTTCTCATCCAAGGGAGTGGGCTCACTCATAATTTTGCCCAAAAACAAAGCCATGAATAAAGAATGGTACCAAAACACCCTCCAACAGCAACTTCTTCCAACAATCCAACAACAGTTTGGTGAAGAACAATGCATTTTCCAGCACGATGGAGCACCGTGCCATAAGGCAAAAGTGATAACTAAGTGGCTCGGGGACCAAAACGTTGACATTTTGGGTCCATGGCCTGGAAACTCCCCAGATCTTAATCCCATTGAGAACTTGTGGTCAATCCTCAAGAGGCGGGTGGACAAACAAAAACCAACTAATTCTGAAAAACTCCAAGAAGTGATTATGAAAGAATGGGTTGCTATCAGTCAGGAATTGGCCCAGAAGTTGATTGAGAGCATGCCCAGTCGAATTGCAGATGTCCTGAAAAAGAAGGGCCAACACTGCAAATACTAACTCTTTGCATAAATGTCATGTAATTGTCGATAAAAGCCTTTGAAACGTATGAAGTGCGTGTAATTATATTTCACTACATCACAGAAACAACTGAAACAAATTTCTAAAAGCAGCTTAGCAGCAAACTTTGTGAAAACTAATATTTTTGTCATTTTCAAAACTTTTGGCCACGACTGTACAGTACAGACCAAAAGTTTGGACACACCTTCTCATTCAAAGAGTTTTCTTTATTTTCATGACTATGAAGGCATCAAAACTATGAATTAACACATGTGGAATTATATACATAACAAACAAGTGTGAAACAACTGAAAATATGTCATATTCTAGGTTCTTCAAAGTAGCCACCTATTGCTTTGATTACTGCTTTGCACACTCTTGGCATTCTCTTGATGAGCTTCAAGAGGTAGTCCCCTGAAATGGTCTTCCAACAGTCTTGAAGGAGTTCCCAGAGATGCTTAGCACTTGTTGGCCCTTTTGCCTTCACTCTGCGGTCCAGCTCACTCCAAACCATCTCGATTGGGTTCAGGTCCGGTGACTGTGGAGGCCAGGTCATCTGGCGCAGCACCCCATCACTCTCCTTCATGGTCAAATAGCCATTACTTTCAAAGTTCTCCCAATTTTTCGGCTGACTGACTGACCTTAATTTCTTAAAGTAATGATGGTCACTCATTTTTCTTTACTTAGCTGCTTTTTTCTTGCCATAATACAAATTCTAAAAGTCTATTCAGTAAGACTATCAGCTGTGTATCCACCTGACTTCTCCTCAACGCAACTGATGGTCCTAACCCCATTTATAAGGCAAGAAATCCCACTTATTAAACCTGACAGGGCACACCTGTGAAGTGAAAACCATTTCAGGGGACTACCTCTTGAAGCTCATCAAGAGAATGCCAAGAGTATGCAAGGCAGTAATCAAAGCAAAAGGTGGCTACTTTGAAGAACCTAGAATATGACATATTTTCAAAGAAATATGTCAGCAGTTATGACCAAGCTAAACAACCAACAGCACTGAGTAGGGGCAGGTATGTATTTTGGTTTTACACAAAAAAATAAGCATTTTTGAAAGAAAAACAATCATGATTTTATGTCTCCGTTTTCAGAAAGCCAAATCTTTTAAATTTTTTGGGCGATTGTCTTAGTTAGGGTCTCATTTTTTGCATGATGAGATGACGGTTTGATTGGTACAATTTTTGGGTACATACTACAGTACTTTTTGACCACTTGGTATTACGCTTTTTGTGATGAAAGGTGACAAAAATGCCTTTTTTTAGCACCGTTTTTATTTATTTTATTTTACGGTATTGACCAGACGGGGTGGATCATGGGATATATTTATAGAGCAGGTTGTTACAGATGGCATTACCTAATATGTGTGTTTTTTCTTTCTTTCTATTTTTACAATTTTATATGTCTCTTTTTATGGGGAAGGGGATATTTTTTAAAATTATAACTTTTTTTTTTATTGTTAAAAACACTTTTATTTCACTTATATTATTTTTTATTTTTGTCCCACTATGGGACTTCAACATTTCAGGGTCTGTTCCCTGTGCTGTATTGAACTGTCAGTGTAAGACGCTGACAGTTGCATAGGAGACCCAGTCCTGGGGCTGGATCTCCTGGGCTTCCAAAGCTGGCAGTCCCGATGCCTGTTCAAGTTATCGGGGCTGCCATAGCAAACATCAGCTCCCCGTCACTACAGCACGGGGACCTGATGGGGATGTACAAGCTGCCGCAAACCCCTTGTATGCCAGGTTAATCCGCCGGCATTTATGTTTTCACTGATGCTGGCGAATACAGCCTGGTCCCTGCTGCTGATCGCGGCAGTGCGTGTGGGGCAGCCGATTAACCCTAGGACGAGAATACTTGTCTTAAGGCGTTAAGTACCAGCCAGTTAGAACGAGCATTCTCGTCCTAGGTCGGCAACCTGTTAAAAGAAGCAGTCAAGGGCAGATCCTTACTGGCTTACAGGTGACATCTCCATGGATTAGAGTTGTTTACTTTCCTTTTCTTTAACATTTGGTCTATTTAGACCATTGATAAATAGGATAGTCTCAAAAATAATTAATAACAGGTAAAGGGTGAAGGTCACCCACAACCACAATTGTAGTTTCAAAAAAGTGCTTTTACTGATTCATGACCTCACACAAAAACAGGAAATAAATTTAACCCATAATCCCCAATATAAGGTGTAGACTTATAATACAAAAGGTTCCTGCTGGGGGGATCTATACCTGCAATATAACATCCTCTAAGAAAGGAGTTGCAGGAGAGTGAAGGTCGTCTGGAGAGGAAAGGATGCCCTCAGTATTTATAATGCTAGTCCTGCAGTGCAACCTGTAGTTCTAATGGCCCTTCCAGTTATAACTTGGTGGACACATACCCATTGTCTCAGCTCTATATACTACAAAGGGATACCATTACATATAATACAGTGGTGACATTATATATACTACAGAGGGGAACATTATATACAGTACAGAAGGTGGCAATTATATATACTACAGATGGGACCATTACACATACTTTCAATACAAAGGAGGCATTATAATACTGGGGCACTAGAGGAAAGGAGGGAGCATTATATGTACTACCACTACGGGGGGAGGGGAGCATTATATATGCTGCCCATACAGAGGTGGAATTATAATACTGAGGCACTACAGGAAGGGGACTGAGCATTATATATACTATCATTGCAGGGGGCGTAGCTAACGGCTCATGGGCCCTGGTGCAAGAGTTCAGCTTGGGCCCCCCTTCCCTCAGTGCGTTGTGTGTCTTCTTATGTGGCACAAGGGTCTTTGGGCCCCCTCAGGCTCCTGGGCCCCTATAGCTACGCCCATGCAGGGGGCCATTATACATACTACCAATACAGGGGGGTGGGGGGGCATTTTAATACTGAGGCACTACAGGAAGGGGGAGAGAGCATTTTATATACTATCACTACAGGGGGTGTAATTAAGAGCATTACACAAGCTACATAGCACTACAAAGAGGCATTACAAGTTGGTGCATTAAAATACAGGAGGCATTATACACTGTTACTATGGAGGGGACTACCTGTTTGGCATTGTTATCTCTGCAGTATAGTATTCTGGGGCATTGGGGAGCAGAACAGGTACAGTATTGGGGATATTGTTATTGAACACAATGTGCAGGGCATTACTAATAGGATTGCTATTGGGGATACTGTAGGAGGCACTATTACTATTTTGAGAGCTATCTGGGATCATTATTACTATGGGTGGTAACTTTCTGTGGTCCACTATTAATTTTGCAGTGTAGTATTTTGGGTCATTGGGGAGCATAGCAGGCACAGTGTTGGGTTAGCAACTGGATGGCGATGTTATGGAACCAGGAGTAGGAGGATAATCGAAAAGTGAGGAATCCGAGTTGTCTGTGTGACAAAATCTGGAGACACAAGATGCGGCTGAAAGAAGTTATCAAGATGGTCTGATCTCCAAATGGAGAAGATGAGAAAAGAGAATGGCTACATCAAAGTTATTATACTTGATAACTATTGTAGGCTAGGCAACGCATCTCTTGGTCTCTGGGAAAATATATGCAAATTAGCATGTCTAACATCAGCTGGTATCAGAAATAATTACCTTTCTTATCTTTTTCATAATAACATATTCCCCTGGTGGTAGCCTCAAACTGTTCAATCAGTGCTTTTTCATATTAAGATTTATCTCTCTCTCGCGCGAGAAACAAAACAAATTTTAAGAAATTTGCACATCACGATAGGCAACCTCTTTAACCCCTTAAGGACTAAGCCTTATTTCACCTTAAGGACTTTTTTGCAAATTTGACCGGTGTCACTTTATGTGGTGATAACTTTAAAACGCTTTTACTTATCCAGGCCATTCTGAGACTGTTTTTTTTTTATCACATATTGTACTTCATAACACTGGTAAAATGGAGTCAAAAAATTTTGGAACAATTTGCAAATTTCCAAGTTTCAATTTCTCTACTTCTATAATACATAGTAATACCTCCAGAAATAGCTATTCGTTTACATTCCCCATATGTCTACTTCATGTTTGGATCATTTTGGGAATGCCATTTTATTTTTTGGGGACGTTACAAGGCTTAGAAGTTTAGATGCAAATCTTGAAAATTTTCAGAAATTTTCAAAAACCTACTTTTTAGGGACCAGTTCAGGCCTGAAGTCACTTTGTGAGGCTTACATAATAGAAACCACCCAAAAGTGACCCCATTCTAGAACCTACACCCCTCAAGGTATTCAAAACTGATTTTACAAACATTATTAACCCTTTAGGTGTTCCCCAAGAGTTGATGGCAAATGGAGATGAAATTTCAGAATTAAAAATTTTTGCCAAATTTTCCATTTTAATCCATTTTTTCCACTAACAAAGCAAGGGTTAACAGCCAAACAAAACTCTATATTTATTGCCCTGACTCTGCGGTTTACAGAAACACCCGATATGTGGTCGTACACTACTCTACGGCCCCACGTCAGGGCATAGAGGGAAAGGAACGCCGTGTGGTTTTTGGAAGGCAGATTTCGCTGGACAGGTTTATTTACACCATGTCCCATTTGAAGCCCCCTGATGCACACCTAGAGTAGAAACTCCAAAAATGTGACCCCATTTTGGAAACTCCGGGATAAGGTGGCAGTTTTTTTGGTACTATTTCAGGGTACATATGATTTTTGGTTGCTCTATATTACACTTTTTGTGAAGCAAAGTAACAAAAAATAGAAATTCTGAAATTTCATCTCCATTTGCCATTGACTCTTGTGGAACACTTAAAAGGTTAACAAAGTTTTTAAAAGCAGTTTTGAATACCTTGAGGGGTGTAGTTTCTTAAATGGGGTCACTTTTTTGAGTTTCTACTCTAGGGGTGCATCAGAGGGGCTTTAAATGGGAAATGGTGTCAAAAAACAAGTCCAGCAAAAACTGCCTTTCCGAAATCCATATGGCATTCCTTTCCTTCTGCGCCCTGCTGTGTGCCCGTACAGAGGTTTACGACCACATATGGGGTGTTTCTGTAAACTAAAGAATCAGGGCAATAAATATAGAGTTTTGTTTAGCTGTTAACCCTTGCTTTGTTATGGGAAAAAATTGATTAAAATTGAAAATTTGCCCAAAAATGCCTGTTTTGGGCAGTTTTTATTTTTTATTATTTACAACGTTAATCTGACAGATTAGATCATGTACTATTTTTTTTATAGAGCAGGTTGTTACGGACGCAGGGATACCTAATATGTTTACTTTTTTAAATTTATTTAAGTTTTACACAATAATATCATTTTTGAAACAAAAAAAAAAATTTAGTGTCTCCATAGTCTGAGAGCCATAGTGTTTTTTAATTTTTTGGGCGATTGTCTTAGTTAGGGTCTCATTTTTTGCAGGATGAGATGATTGTTTTAATGGTAAGATTTTGGGGTACATGCAACTTTTTTGATCACTTTTTTTTTGGAAGTAAGGTGACAAAATTATGGCTTTTTTACACCATTTTTAATTTTTTATTTTTACGTTGTTCACCTGAGGGGTTAGATCATGTGATATTTTTATAGAGCACGTTCTTACAGACACGGCAATACCTAATATGTGTACCTTTTTATTTATTAAGGTTTTATACAATAATATCATTTTTTAAACCAAAAAAACTTGTTTTAGTGTCTCCATAGTCTGAGAGCCATAGTTTTTTATTTTTTGGGACATTGTCTCATGTATGGGCTCATTTTTTGTGGGATGAGATGACGGTTTGAATGGTTCTATTTTGGCGTACATACGACTTTTTTGATCACTTTTATTACCTTTTTTGGAATTAAGGTGAGCAAAATTTAAATTTCATCATAGTTTTTATTTTTTATTTTTTATGGCGTTCACCGTGCGGGGAATGTAACATGACCGTTTTATAGATCCAGTCGTTTCGGACGCGGTGATATATAACATGTGTAAGGAATTTTTATTTATTTTTTTAATCAGGGATCTTTTTTTTTTTTTACCCAGACCCACTTGGTTCTTGAAGATCCAGTGGGTCTGATGTCTGTATAATACAGTACAGTACACTATATAGGGTACTGCACTGAATTTTACTCACACTTTGACTGAACAGCCTTTAGCACAGATCTGTTCAGCACCGTGGACAGCAAGATGCCTGAGAAGGCGTCCTGTTGCCATGGTAACCTTCCCCGTCTGCCACAACTGAGCAGACGGGGAAGGGGAGGGAGGAGGGCTCCCTCTGTCACCCCATCCTGTCCGGGGGCTGCAAAGGCACAGCAGCCCCCCGATGGGAGAGGGAGGGAGCTCCCTCCCTCTTCAACTCTTCCATACAGCGGTCCCTACGGACCGCGGCATGGAAAGGGCTAAAACGGCGGACATCTGCACAGATGTCAGCCGTTTGAATCGGAGTGTCAGCAATGAGCTGACACTCTGATTCGACCGCTCGGCCATCCTGAAAATAAACTGGGGGCGGGTGGAAGACTGTGCACCCGCCCCCCACACTGCCGCACGCCTCCCGCACTGCCCGCAATCCTCCCCCCCGCTCCGCCGGCAGGCACAAAAACACAGAGGGCTGCAGGGAGGGGTTAACTTTCAAAAATATGGGCACTTTGAGGTTTCTGATCCCTGCGGTCACGGACCGCAGGGATCAGAAACTTGCATAAGCGCTAAAAGCCGCAGGTCCGAATTGACCTGCGGTTTGTAGCGATCGGCAATGGACCCCCCTAGGCATTGTCACAGGGTGCCTGCTGAATGATTTCAACAGGCACCCTGTTCCGATCACTGCCGGCCATGCGTCAGTGATCAACACTACACAGGATGTACTGGTACGCCCTGGGTCCTTAAGGACTCGGGAAACAGGGCGGACCGGTACGTCCTAAGTCCTTAAGGGGTTAAAATCACAGCATTAATCATGAAAATCAGCAAGATTCCAATTCATAAAGGATTGGGATGGTTTACAAATTTATTCTCTATTCGGGTTGTTTATTTGGAAAATGAAAGGTCGAATCTGATTAGTTTCTCTGGGTAACTAAGCCAGTCCTACTTTACACCAGTTTGATAAATAACCCCATATATCTTTAAATCCTTCAACTAAAAAAAACAATTTTTGCTTATGGCAAATTTCCTTAATAAAGCTTACAGATATTGACTGCATTATGTTTTTTTTTAACAAGGCAAGCTATACTTGTGTGAAGATACTAAACCTTTGCCAGTTTCCATAGTTAGTATTTCCCACTAGAAACATAATTAGAACAAAACGTATGTGGTAGGTTTTAACCATTTCATTCATGACAATGCTAAACTGTAGTCAATGGGACTAAAAAGCAAATCACCTGCAATAGCCAGACTACAGTCTCCTCGTCTCAGATCCGTCATGAAGCCTGCTTCAAGTCATTGTGAGAATATTGAATAATCCCAAGCACCCAATCAGCATCTTCAAGGGAGGAGAAATTCTACTGAAAACACAGATCTTTGAAAGGCAACTGGTGTACAGTATCAGAGCAGCACAATCTGAGAGTTAAGCAGCATTTTCCCATCCGAAGACTCAAGTCTTTATACAGAAAGTGCTTGGAAAGAAGGCTTTTTGTCTTTTTTTTTATACATATATTTTGAAATATCTTTATTTCTCTATTTTCTTCATTAGATTGACTATTATTTCATTCATATTCTATCCTGAAATATCCATTCACCTCTTTACATATTACCGTCATCTGATATCTGACTATTATACCACATTCTCTCATAGCATTCTTCTCCTTTACGTGTCTTTTGTGTATATCTTTAGCCATATTTGCCTCTTGTTATTTATGTTCTGTTTAACCATTAATCATCCTTTCCCAGCTTCCTGAAGATTTTTTTATTCAGATTCACATACTCATCATTGCTTACGAGGAACCTGATTGTATCCACCTAATCTTATCAAGCTATAGTCATGGATGACCAGCAGAACATCAATTCCACATGGCTAGGTCATATTTTTCCTTCTGACTATTCTTTGCTGAGGTATCTAAATAGCACTGAAGAATACTTGGCATACTTGTGTGGGCCAAAACGCAGTCGCTTATCAATGCCAATGACTCTAGTTTACGCAGTGATCTTCTTGGTGGGGGTCAGTGGCAACATGCTGGTATGCCTGGTGATCTTGAAAAACCATAACATGAGGACTCCGACAAACTATTACCTGTTCAGTCTGGCTGTTTCTGATCTTCTGGTCCTTCTTCTTGGGATGCCTCTTGAAGTCTACGAAATGTGGAGCAACTACCCTTTCCTTTTTGGTGCTTGGGGCTGTTATTTTAAGACAGTTCTTTTTGAAACTGTGTGTTTTGCCTCCATTCTTAGTGTGACCACAGTCAGTGTGGAGAGATACGTGGCCATTATGCACCCCTTTCAAGCCAAGCTCAAAAGCACCAGAAGAAGGGCACTTAGAATACTCATCACACTTTGGATCTTCTCCATTCTTTTCTCCATTCCCAATACCAGCACGCATGGCATCCTACTGCAGTACTTCCCTAATGGAAGTCTTGTTCCTGATTCTGCTACTTGTACTGTGGTCCAACCTTTGTGGATTTACAACTGTATCATCCAAGTCACATCTCTGCTCTTCTATGTGCTGCCAATGGGAGTCATCAGTGTCCTTTACTGTCTCATGGGCATTAAAGTAAGTTTGATGTCATTCAGTTGTAATCACATATCACACGTGTACTTATATTAATATGTGATTAGGAGGTTATACAGTACATGTGGGAACTTCATATCTCATAACTCAATTTTTGAAAAATTATACTAGGAAGGGCCATATTAGTTTTGTCCATAGCTACCAACTGAGCTGCTGGGAGATGGCATTCATCTAGGAGAGATATGATGTCATGATAAAGAGTAAGCAGAAGGGTTTGCCAACGGCTTGGCATCACTTCTATTGTACAGGTTTGTTTCAATTAAGGGAATGCAGTAGGGGTAGACTTTAATGTCATCTGCACTGCGTTTATTGGATACATGAATTCCATAACTAAGCAAATATCTATGGTACTTCATCCATAGCATCTTCATAAAAAAAAAAAATATATATATATATAGAATATATATATATATATATATATATATATATAGATGTAGCAAGGTTGAAGTTCTAGGTTAACCCTTTGTAGCCCCCTTTTGACTTTAGTGGTCTATTAGACTGGACTGAAGGAGATGAGAAATAACACTAACAATGCCAGCACAGGGTAAGATATATCAGATGTTGTGGTTCATGCTACTACTCCACTCTTGCATTGGCATTGTTAAGTGAATCCAGTTGTGTGATGATCAGTAAAAATATTGTCGTATATTGATACAGCTATTTTGCATTAAGAAATGCAGTAGATAAATGTACCTGAGGAGCTATGCAGAATATCACAGAAAAAGAGTGATATCACAAAGACGTGCCTAATAGCAAGCTCAGCTCTGCTACATCTGTCATAGCTTGGAAAATGTAGAATGGTTGCAGCGCATACTGTCGATATGTAGGCAATGCTTTCAAGTACTGTATAGCGGTGTAATCTTAAATCCTCCTTTTTCTAACCCCCTGTTGCTTGAGGTTCCTGTTATTTATTGCCAGAGTTAGACGCAGCAAGATGGAAAAACTACCTGTTATGTCACAGAATTCATTTGGCTCATATTCTGTGCTTGAAGTTAATAATGTAACACAAATCACATTAGTTGTAGTTTCCTGCTTTCTGAACATTGCACAATCTCAAGATAATCACTTAAGCTGTGTGAACTGAATTCAATATCTACTGGATGTAATAACCGTGTTATAATACAGCAAGTGAGAAATATGGATAGGTTTTCTTGTGGCACAGAAGCTTTGTGTATTCACACCGTTAAAGGGAAGCATTAATAACTACTACCACTTATAATCCGTCCACCGCTGTGCTGATGATTTTATAGCCTATAGCAATTTAGTGCCCTATTTATAACCTGGGGTGAGAACTTTTAGCTTCAGTTATCTATTAGACCTGGCAGTTGGAGGCAGACACAAGCTCTAAAAGGATGTACTGTATGAGCCTGATATACATAGTTGGTTTCTTGCAGAAACAGCACCACTCTTGTCTATTGGCTGTGTCTGGTACTACAGCTCATCTCCAGTCACTTTAATGTGAAATGCCAGAAACAGACCATGGACAGATGACATTTCTTGCGAAACTATCCATTTTGTTCTAGTCTCATACAAGCTCCATAGTGAAGGGTAAGGTTTATCATGACTTGTATGGCTTTATTCATGTCACTCTTCCGTGCTTGCCTTGGCATTGCTAACCGAATCTAGTCCTTTGACCAGCCTGTGTATGACCAGTCAAAGCAATGCCAGTTTCTATGGACCTATAGAATAGGCAACCTGTAGCACTTCCAAGTCCCAATACGTAACATATTCTGGCCTGGATCTATTTTGGAATGGACAGATGCAGCAGAGCTGAGTTGGTCACTCTCTAAACTTATTTTAATATAATGCAGATATGATGGTACGCTTGGAAGATATAACTAAAGTTGAAAATGCAAAAAGGAGAAAATGGTAGCACAAGATGAAAAGAAAGCATATGCAAAAAGTAGTGCAATCCCAAAGGGACAAGACAATCGCCCGAAAATACAAAAATGGAAACAGGCAGCACTTTCAATTAGAAAAATGAACAATAGCGTTTATTCGCCTATGCAGGAAGCGCAACTTTTCTTCTCTATACTGTAGCCTTTCTCAAGCAACAGGTGGTAGTGAACATAACATATATAAGCATAAAGTGCAAGTGCATCTCATAAACAATTAATTAGTGCAATCATACACAAAAATATACAGTGCTTACAGTGCTTGCCAAAAATACATAAGTGAACATGATTATGTCATATAATTATCATACATGATTTTAAATAAATATGTGCAAAAAACAATAGTGTTAAAATTCATAATATCATCCATTAATCTTATTAGAATTATACATGACACCTGTGTACCTCATGTGAATATAGTAATTGTCCTAAGATGACACAGTGGGAGAGGATTCCCCATAGGCACAACAACCATCAGACTAGCGCACCATGCGCGGCGTTCAGTAGAGGGGACTGCGCATCTCGATTGTCACCGAGGAAGTGGAGAGATCATATTATCCATTGCGCATGCATGACATGCGCAATGCACACCTAGATCCTTACACAGCCATATTTTGGGGCAGAGGGAGACCAGCACATGCACAGGCACACTAGGCACCAGATACCCTCAGTCGCCATTTTATTTATTGGAAAATATAAAAAAGTAATGGATAAGCGTCCAAATGAATAAAGATCTAAAGTGACCCATCAAGAAATTTTATTACATTTTTTTTTCTCCGTTTATTACTTTTAATCATATTAATGGCATCTTGTGCACATTTGTATGGTACCGAAATGGGGTTGTTTATGGGGAACTATAAGGTGAGTCCTCCCATGGATTTTGGGGGTGACTCCATGGTGTCTCCCCTGGAGCGAGGGGGCGACTGTCACATTATGCGATAGATACTCCCTATGCTCCACTCAGTTGTGGATACCTTTGCAGTGCACATAACTAGCCATTCTTGACCCCTGACAGGAGAACCCTGTTTTCCCATCGATAAGAATGACATGTCTCTGGCAGGAAGCCTGGAAGAAACACAAGGAAGACAAATAATCACAGTAAAAACTGCTCTGCGATTAGTTTAGTTGAGTAATTCTTAATGGGGTTAAGACCGCTTCTGTGCATGTGCCCTATTAAGATAGTGTGTATAGCATCATGGAGAAGATTCCCTGCTTGTGATTCTCATGTATGAGCCAGACCACCTTCTCAATGTCAAGGGTTAGAATCACTAGCTTTTGATAAGACATGACATGAAGAGGTACGTAGCTGTCATTTGTCTAACCATTGGTCTAATTCATAATAATTAACAAGGGCATACAAGGTAGATAATGAAAAGATGAATCCAGCATCGAAGTTGAAATATTGTGGGTTCCTTTATTCAATATAGTACAGATCCATACAGTGACAGCATCACCTCAGTGTTCCAAGTGATCGTCTACGCGTTTCGACCAAACGTGTTCTTAATCATGACAGTGGTCATGATTGTTCGAAACACGTAGACAATCATTTGGAACACTGAGGTGATGCAGTCACTGTATGGATCTGTACTATATTGAATAAAGGAACCCACAATATTTTCAACTTCGATGCTGGATTCATCTTTTCATTCCTACAAGTTCACGGTCTTACCAGGGTTTCCGTGCATCAGGGAAGTCTATCCAAGGGATAGAGGCAGCAGGTGAGCTGGATATTGTCCACAATTCGCATACAAGGTAGATCCTGATTGTCCCATTGTAGCTGTACTTTTACCTAGCATGATGCTGGGAATGTGGTCCCTGGAAAGGGTACGAAAAGAGAAAAAAACAAAAACATTTTGAGGATGTTTTTTGGCGCAGAAAAATTAGGTTAGGCTGATTTCACACTAGCGTTAGACACCTCTGGCAGATAGCAGCCGGAGATGGGTGGATCTGGCACTGCTGGACACTACCTTATACCCAACGGCCCCATTTACTATAATGGGGCCTGGCGGAGATCCAGCCTCAATCTGGTAAACATGCTGAGAATTGGCCGGATATAAAGGGAACCTGTAATCAACTTTATGCTGACCTCACTGAGGGCAGCATAAATTAGTGACAGAAATGTTGATTTCAGCGGTGTGTCACTCATGAGCTAAAAGTCAGTGGTTGCCGAGAACCAGCATCATAATCATTGCATCCCAGGCCTTGAAAAGAGTCAAATCTACCTGAGTAGACTCATGGTTATTCATAATCTCCTGAACTCTGACCCATATTCTGATGATTGGCAGTTCTCTCCTAAAAAGAAAGGGAGAAAACTAGATAGAAGACAAGAATTCATGAATAACCATGACTGTTCTCAGATGGCCATGACTCTTTTTCAGGCCCAGTCTGCAATGATTGTGATGTTGGTTCTTGGCAACCACTTATTTTTAACTTATAAATGACAGACCGCTGAAATCAACTCCCCTGTCTCTACTTTATTCTGCCGTTAGTATGGGCATCATAAAGTTCATAACAGGTTCCCTTTAAACTGCTGTGTGGGTTATTTGCCAAGTTGCGGACGGTTATGGACTAGTTATAGTCAATAGGGCTGAACGGCAATGAGGTAGCTTCCGGCAATACCCTTCCCAATCAGAACAAGTCTGTCCTCCTTCTCCTGGTCCTCTTTAGAGCAGACAACCCTCATCCCCAAGCAATACAGCAACATTGTCATCATCACCTTCTTCTTCTCCTGCTAAGACTCCTCCTTGACCTCAGCTCTATCATCATGAGACATATATAACGGAATTTTTGACTATGAAAAAAAACTTTTCTCCAACAGCAAATAGTTTGTCTACAAGCTAAACCCCCTCCTGGCCACGTTGCTCGTGGTGTAGTCACTGCAGTACCATTGTAGTATTATTATTATTATTATTATTATTATTATTATTATTAATAATAATAAAGCGCCATTCATTCAATGGCACTGTACATATAATAAGGGGTATACATACAGGCTCGGACTGGCCCACAGGGGTACAGGTGAATCCCCCAGGGGGCCCCTAAGCAAGGTGGGCCCCTAGTCTCCCACCCCCTGCACAAGTGCCACATAACACAGTAGACTTACTGCACTACATACATATATTCAATGAACAGCAATTCAACCAGCCTATGTCCATATAGATTATTAAAGAAATTCACAGTTTCTTATTATGGACACGATCAGAGATGAGATGACTTCTAAGTATACAGGAAAGCTGCCAGTATCCTCTTTTCCCCAGGACCTACCTTCTCAATCATCTGGTAGCATCTCGCTGCAGTGTGAGCAGTAATATTTGAATGTATGGGGCCCCCTGAAATAAACTTTACTGGTGGGCCCTAGGCACCCCAGTCCGACACTGTATACATACATAATACAGACAATTGCACTAAGCATGAACAAGACGAGTTACAGACTGGTACATAAAGAGAGAGGGCCCTGCCCATGAGGGCTTACAATCTACAAGGTATGGAGGAAGGACACAATAGGTGAGGGTAAAGCTGGTCATGGCGGTATAGCAGCAGCTGGGTCACTGGTTGTAGGCTTGGCTGAAGAGGTGAGTTTTCAGGGGAACATCCAGGCCTCCCTGAACCTGGGGGAAATAACACATGCTCCCGGCATGGCCATTTAACTTGCAGCGATACAACGGTATGCAGCTACACCGCTTAATCCGCGAAGTTCCAACTAGAATTCAGCATTGCACATGTTTGAGTATCTGTACAAGCAGCGCAAAGCCATGAACAATTTTGTCATGCACCAAACTGCCTCAGCAGGGAGCATGTGTTGTTTCCAGGTCGGATAGTAGCAGTTCATGCCATTCATGCTGCAGTTGTCCCTCATCCCCCTCATATGTATTTTTGAAGAGATGCTGAGGCTCATGTGCAACATCCCGGAGTATGTCACTAAACTCTTTCTCCCCGCTACATGTTAGGTGTACATTTATTGTCATCTTGTGTAATCTAACATTGCATCTTTCTGTATATGTATTTTCTAGGCCTGTTTTATGTATTTTGCTGTAATTCCCATGTGCACCAGCAGGTGGCAGCAGTATGTAGCAGGACCTTAGCCAGTTTAGTATATCTAGACTGGAATAGTTCATTTCAGTCTAGCTCTCCCCTCTTTGAGCAGAAGTGGGCTGGCCCATGTCCTGTCTCATGGGGAGGAAGGAAAGTTCTAGTGAGTGTACCAGCCCCCCCTGCTAGGGGAAGGCTGTGTTGGTAGGAGCTCCCAGTTACAGGGATCCCAACCTTGGAGCCAGCCTCGGCTGAGGCCAAAGATCTCCATTCCCAGACTGAGTCATCAGCCTCAGTGCTGGAAGAAAGAAATCAGCACCTCCAGAACTACAGAACTCCAGGAAGAATCTCACACCAAGCAGACAGACAGAGCAGAAGATAGATACCTGCCAGATTCACTAGGCATATGATAAGAAGCAGAATATATATTGATTTCTGCCGCATATTGCTGATACCTGCTGGGACCCAAGACTATTGCTGTACTCGTATGGATTATGCTGCCATTAAGTAAAGACAAGTTGGATTATATCACCAGTCTGGATCTCATTCCTTATTATCAAAGTTCCTCAGTTACTCCTACTAACAACACTCAATTTATTGCAAGTGAGCCAGGATCCAGGAGTCCAGCCGTACCAAGGTAGGAGACACCATTGACACTACATAGAGACACTATCCCCACTCTGGCATTCCTCACCTGGTACGTGAGTTATATCATCTTAAAGGGCCCTGCGACTATAACCTGCTCACATTGCAATTGGCGTCACAAACAAAAACTATTAATATTGCGCCAGTGTGCATCAGTCCCAATCCGGCTTACTGCACATGCAACAGGAGGCGATGAAGGAGAAGGAAGAAGAACAACTAAAGTACCTTGCTGTCTGCCCTGTGGTTGTTAGGGACCCACAATGATAAAGTTCCCTGGGGAAGGATGAGAAGGTGCTGCCAATGGAGGAGGAAGATGAGCTGGAGTTGGAGGAGCAAGAGGATGATGATGATGATGACACCGGTCACAAGACTCAATCATCTCACTGGGGGCAGAGTTGGAAAGAACTGGCTTGTTGGGCATGCTTGCCAGAATGGTGACCTGGAGGTTCACTTGCTAACACAGTGACAGGTGTATCTATGTCATCCAGCAGTCTGATGATTACCGGATAGCTATGGTTTTAGACCCTCGCTTTCAAAGCAAAATAGGGGAATGTTTTCCTGCTGAAGAAAGGGAGTACAAATTACCTTATTACCAGGAAACACTGTGTAAGCAGCTTGCCCTGCAGCTTACGCCAAGCAAGCACCTGCCACTAGAATGTCTGAAAGAACGACCCCTCTCCACCCTCCGCAGAGTCACCCCACTCCCGCCACTACAAGCAGCAGCAGTTGCAGCCAGTTCAGTCTCCTCAACATAATGGAGCAGTTTTTCCACTTGCCTCGCCAGGCTGAGGCCAGTCACCAAGCAGACAGCCCCCGCCTTAACGCCCAGGTTCAGGTCTACCTACAGTCTGGCCAGTCTCTGGCACATACCCAGCCTTCATGCTGCCAGAGGCAAAAATTGAAACAGCATTCGCCCCCATGCCAAATTCTTAACCTAACCCCTACCTTCCAACCAGAGGTGTAACTTGACCTGCCTGCACTTTCTGGTGTCTTCTTATGCGGCACAAGGGTCTTTGGATCCCCTCAGGAACTGCTACCTCTGCACCCCCTATATCTATGCCCCTGGGTGCAGGTCCTTTTTAATGGAGCTTTATTATGTACTTTCAGAGGTTTACAGTATTACTGTGCCTGCTGCAATCTAGACAAATCTGTTTTAGGAGAACGAATACTTTGACATTGTGAAAGTTTGCCTTTCTCGTGGCTCAGTGCTATGTTCCATAGGTAAGGGAGGACATGTCTGGTGCCGCATGAGGATATCCTGCTGCCTGAAATAAACAGCCATTACCCCATCACTCAGAAATAGCAGGTAGACAAAAAATAGCCAGAGATGCCTTTCAGACCAGACTGCTCTTTATAATCCGAGGTTATTTAGTGAATGGCTGATTGTGTAAAAGTCATTTTGCTAGCGTTAATGGGAACACTGGCAGCCTCCAGGCTGTAAACCTGTTGTCTCTTGTAAAGAGCTGGAAAATGCAGGAGTTAACTATTTGTTTGCAGCTACCGATATCTATAGCGCGGATGAATGTCATGTCTTGACCACCCTGTAGAAATTGGTCCCTGATTTTGCCTCCTGACTCACGTCAGTGTCTCTGTCTTTCATTACCTGTTCTGAGCATTGATTACATATCAGCATCTAAATAATTCTCTGTGTCCTTTGCAAACAATAGTTCACATTAGAGATTAGCAAATTGACCCAGTCAGTCTGCCAATAAGTCAGACAGTAAAATACAATCAAAATCAACTAAATTTGCTGAAAGTGACTCGTTAATTGGGCAATTTAATTTGCTCAACATATGCTAATGGAATATTGTAAATCAATTCATAAATTAAGAGGCTTCAGGTTAGAATATACTAAAAAAACTGCAGTAGCGTCTTGGCTGCCATGGTAACCGATCGGAGCCCCAGCGATTAAACTGGGACTTCCGATCGGAACTCTTCACTGCCACCAATGATGGGGGGTCGGTCATTTTAATTGGGGGGAGGGAGGGGGGCTGGCCGCACTGGCCACCAATGTGTTAAATACAGGGGGGGGGGAGGGGGGTCTGGCAGCAGGGGGCAGTCATGTACACAGTTCTTTTAGTATATTCTAACCTGAAGCGTCCCCATCACCATGGGAACGCCTCTGTGTTAGAATATACTGTCGGATCTGAGTTTTCACGAAGTGAAAAATCAGATCTAAAAAACTTTTATGCAGATGGATCAGCGGATCCGTCTGTGTGAAAGTAGCCTACGGACAAGGATGACGGACGCGGATGGCAATCTTGTGTGCATCCGTGTTTCTTCACGGACCCATTGACTTGAATGGGTCCGTGAACCGTTGTCCGTCAAAAAAAAAGGACAGGTCATATTTTTTGGACGGACAGGAAACACGGATCACGGATGCGGCTGCAAAACGGTGCATTTTCCGATTTTTCCACGGACCCATTGAAAGTCAATGGGTCCACGAAAAAAAACGGAAAACGGAACAACGGCCGCGGATGCACACAACGGTCGTGTGCATGAGGCCTTATGGGGTTTGTTTTTACAGTGTTCCCTGTAAGGTAAAACTGACCTGTTACCCTCATTGTCTGGGTCAGTATGATTATAAGGATGGCACATCTGTATCATTTTTCTTGTGTTCTAATACTGAAAAAATATACAAACTTTGAAAAAAATAGATCTTTTTATTTTCATCGCCATATTTCGACCTCCATAACTTTTTTACATTTGTGTCTATAGAGCTGTGTGAGGGCTCATTTTTTGTAGTTCAATCTGTACTTTTCATTGATGCTATTTTGGTGTGTATGACTTTTGTTATCGCTTTTTATTAAATTTTTTGGGAGGAGGTGAAGTGCTAAAAAAAATGTCAATTGCCCTTTTTTTTTTTTTTCTGTTACACAGAAGCAGGCTCCAGCCCATCACTGTAGTGTCACAGATTCTGTAATCTCAGTCGGAGGAGGCTATTACTGGTGCAGGAGGACGTGTCTCCCGTGTTTTCACTGCTCAGATGCCATGTTAACTTTTGACTACAGCATCTGAGGTGTTAAATGTCTGTGAACTCCATTATCTGTGATCACAGACATTAGCCCCATGCCTACCGTATTCTATGTAGAAAAATAATAAAATCAGCAGAAACTGGGAGGCTATTGGGCTCGCAGCCCTTGCTAGCAGACAACATATTTAAAGACCAGACATCCACTGTACATGTACACCAGATATCCTAAAGGGGTTCCTATTAATCCCTGAATGACCATGACCTGATAATTTTCAGTTTTTGCATTTTCATCTTTTACTCTCCTGCCCCCCTAAAGCCATAACTTTTTTTCCTTTCACATAGACATATGGGGGCTAGTTTTTTGCAGGACAATGTCGTACTTTCCAATGGCACCATTTAATATTGTATACAATGTAATGGGAAGGTGGAAAAAAAATCTAAATAGTGTGGAATTGGAAAAACAAAAATCAATTCTGGCACAATTTTATGTTTTTTGTTTTTATGGCATTTCCAATGCGATTAAACAGACCTGTTAATTTCATGCTCTAGGTTGGAATGATTATAGCAATACCACATTTTTATAGTTTTTTATTCTTTTAAAACATAAAAAAAAGACTTTGAAAAACTGATTTTTTTTTTCTTTTCATCTCCATATTTTGACCACCAAAACTTTTTTTTTGTATAGTTATGTCTATAGAGCTGTGCAAGGGCTAATTTTTTGTGAGGCGGTCTGTACTTTTTATTGATACCATTTTGGATGTGTATGACTTTTTGATCACTTTTTATAAAAACTTTTGGAAGGTGAACTTAAATAGATATTTTTTTTTCTTTGTGGTGTTCACCATATGGGATAAATATGTTTCTTTTTTAATACTTCAGGTATCTGGGACGTGGTGATATCTACAGTCAGGTCCATAAATGTTGGGACATCGACACAATTCTAACATTTTTGGCTCTATACACCACCACAATGGACTTGAAATGAAACGGACAAGATGTGCTTTAACTGCAGACTGTCAGCTTTAATGTGAGGGTATTTGCATCCAAATCAGGTGAACGGTGTAGGAATTACAACAGTTTGCCTATGTGCCTTCCACTTGTTAAGGAACCAAAAGTAATGGGACAGAATAATAACCATAAATCAAACTTTCACTTTTTAATACTTGGTTGCAAATCCTTTGCAGTCAATTACAGCCTGAAGTCTGGAACGCATAGACATCACCAGACGCTGGGTTTTATCCCTGGTGATGCTCTGCTAGGCCTCTACTTAAACTGTCTTCAGTTCCTGCTTGTTCTTGGGGCATTTTCCCTTCAGTTTTGTCTTCAGCAAGTGAAATGCATGCTCAATCGGATTCAGGTCAGGTGATTGACTTGGCCATTGCATAACATTCCACTTCTTTCCCTTAAAAAACTCTTTGGTTGCTTTTGCAGTATGCTTTGGGTCATTGTCCATCTGCACTGTGAAGCGCCGTCCAATGAGTTCTGAAGCATTTGGCTGAATATGAGCAGATAATATTGCCCGAAACACTTCAGAATTCATCCTGCTGCTTTTGTCAGCAGTCACATCATCAATAAATGCAAGAGAACCAGTTCCATTGGCAGCCATACATGCCCAAGCCATGACACTACCACCACCATGCTTCACTGATAAGGTGGTATGGTTAGGATCATGAGCAGTTCCTTTCCTTCTCCATACTCTTCTCTTCGCATCCCTCTGGTACAAGTTGATCTTGGTCTCATCTGTCCATAGGATGTTGTTCAAGAAATGTGAAGGCTTTTTTAGATGTTGTTTGGCAAACTCTAATCTGGCCTTCCTGTTTTTGAGGCTCACCAATGGTTTACATCTTGTGGTGAACCCTCTGTATTCACTCTGGTGAAGTCTTCTCTTGATTGTTGACTTTGACACGCATACACCTACCTCCTTGAGAGTGTTCTTGATCTGGCCAACTGTTGTGAAGGGTGTTTTCTTCACCAGGGAAAGAATTCTTTGGTCATCCACCACAGTTGTTTTCCATGGTCTTCCGGGTCTTTTGGTGTTGCTGAGCTTACCGGTGCGTTCCTTCTTTTTAAGAATGTTCCAAACAGTTGTTTTGGCCACGCCTAATGTTTTTGCTTTCTCTCTGATGGGTTTGTTTTGTTTTTTTCAGCCTAATGATGGCTTGCTTCACTGATAGTGACAGCTCTTTGGATCTCATCTTGAGAGTTGACAGCAACAGATTCCAAATGCAAACAGCACACTTAAAATTAACTCTGGACCTTTTATCTGCTCATTGTAATTGGAATAATGAGGGAATAACACACACCTGGCCATGGAACAGCTGAGAAGCCATTTGTCCCATTACTTTTGGTCCCATAACAAGTGGGAGGCACATATGCAAACTGTTGTAATTCCTACATCGTTCACCTGATTTTGAAGTGAATACCCTCAAATTAAAGCTGACAGTCTGCAGTTAAAGCACATCTTGTTCTTTTTATTTCAACTCCATTGTGGTGGTGTATAGAGCCAAAAATGTTACTATTGTGTCGATGTCCCAATATTTATGGACCTGACTGTATGATCATTTATCTTCGTATTATTTATTTATTTATTTTTAATATGAGAAAAGGGGAGTGAATTGAATTTTTATTTATTTTTTAAAAATTCTAACCCCTTAAGTCCCATGACATACATGTACGTCATATCTGGCCTGGACTTAAAGACCAGTGACATACATTTACTTCATGGTGATAGGGCAGGCACAGCAGGGGTCCGGCCGTCACTGACAGTCGGACCCCTGCTGTATGTGCCGGCATCGGTGAAAACACTGATGCCGGCGCATTAACCCTCGCACTGTCGCGGTCAGCGCTAACCGCGGCATGTGCGGGATCCTGCCGGGTGCGGGGTGGCCATCGGGTCCCCGCGCTGCTGTGACGGGGACCTGATGGCAGAGAAGGCAGCCCGATGCCTTCCATAGGCATCGTGGCTGCCTTCCGTGACAGCCTGTGAGATCCAGCCCCCTGTATCTCACAGGCAAGCTGGCTGAAGTGTTTTACAGTGTGTAATACACTTACAGCCAATGCATTATAATACAGAAGTATTGTGATGCATTGTAAAGGGGATCAGACCACCAAAAGTTGAAGTCCCAGAGTAGGACAAAAAATAAAGTGAAAAAAGAAGTTAAAAAAATAAAGTTTTCCCCAAAAAATTTTAAGTTTCAAGTAAAAAAAAAGCATCCTTTTCCCCCCCAAAAAGTTAAAAAAATAAAAAAATAGGGAAAAAAAGAAAAGTAGACATATTAGCTTTTGCCGCGTCCGTATCGACCGCCTCTATAAGAGTATCACATGACCTAACCCCTCAGATGAACACAGTAAAATATTAAAAATAAAAAAGATGTGAAAACGATGTCAAAAAAGCTAATTTTTTTGAAACCGTACATCACAAAAAGTGTAATAACAAGCGATCAAAAAGTCATACCCCAATGTAGTGCTAATCAAACCATCATCTCATCCCGCAAAAATTACACCCTACCTAATACAATCGCCCAAAAAACAAACAAAAAAAACTATTGCTCTCAGACTATGGAGACACTAAAACATGATTTTTTTTGTTTCAAAAATTATATTATTGTTTAAAACTTAAATAAATTTAAAAAAGTATACATATTAAGTATTGCCACATCCGTAACGACCTGAACTATAAAAGCATCACATGACCTAACCCCTCAGGTGAACACCGTAAAAAAAAATATATATAAACGGTGTCCAAAAAACATTTTTTTGTCACCTTACATCACAAAAAGTGTAATACCAAGCTATCAAAAAGTCATGCGCACCCCAAAATCATACCAATCAAACCGACATCTCATCCTTCAAAAAAACTAAGACAATCACCCAAAAAAAAAAAAAAACTATAGCTCTCAGAATATAGAGACACTAAAACATGTTTTTTTTTGTTTAAAAAAAATGCTGTTATTGTGTAAAACTTAAATAAATAAAAAAGTATACATATTAGGTATCACCGCATCCGTAAGAACCTGCTCTATAAAATATCACATGAACTAACCCCTCAGGTGAACACCATTAGAAAGATAAAATAAAAATGGTGTAAAAAAGCAATTTTTTGTCACCTTACATCACAAAAAGTGTAATATCAAGCGATCAAAAAGTCATGTGAAACTGTAGAAAAGGTAAATCAGTGGCTCTACACCAAACCTATGTTCTTTGGGAAATAGTAACCAAGGAGTGATGCCTTGCGGTGGTGCTCAGCCTGTAGCAGCAGTGCGTATGCAAAATAATCTTCAAAGGAGAGAAACAAAACGAGCGGCACTCACCGATTTGTAGACAGGTATGCTTTAATCCAAAGCAGGAGGCGGGTGCATGGGGTGCAAACACAGCATCAAGCAACAGCCGTTTGTCGATCAAAAAGTCATATGCACTCAAAATCATACCAATCAAACCGTCATCTCATCCCGCAAAAAATAAGACCCTACCTAGTACAATTGCACAAAAAAAAAAGAAGGCAAGAATATGGAGACAATAAAACATGGTTTTATTTGTTCAAAAAATGCTGTTATTGTGTAAAACAAATAAATTTAAAAAGTAAACATATTAGGTATTTCCACGTCCGTAAGAACCTGCATTATAAAAATATCACATGACCTAACCCCTCAGATGAACACCGTAAAACAAAAAACAAAAAAGTGTGTCAAAAAAGCCATTTTTTGTCACCTTACATCACAAAAAGTAGAGGTGGGACGAATCCAATTTTTTTCGAATCCGAATCCGAAAAGGTTCTCGAATATATTGAATCTTTCGAATCTCGAATCCTACGAATCCTGTACATAATTGTGTGAACGTACGGTGTAAGAAACAAAGTCAGACCGCGTCAGTTTGTCTGAACCTCCACCTCCCAGTCACGGTCGCAAC
Source organism: Bufo bufo (assembly GCF_905171765.1). Classification (NCBI taxonomy): domain Eukaryota; kingdom Metazoa; phylum Chordata; class Amphibia; order Anura; family Bufonidae; genus Bufo; species Bufo bufo. The sequence goes on from NC_053389.1 coordinate 286,613,173, forward strand.
CTATATGACCGCGATGACCCCTGCTCCTATCACTACAAAACATACAGGGTAATACAGCCACATACCTCTTACATCCAGTGACGTCTCTTGTAGATGTTCTCTTTCCTCATCTTCTCCTTTCAGACCTTCAGATCAGACACCATTTTTCAGCCATTTTTCGTCTCTGCAGCTTGACAAAAAAAAAAAATCTTAGTTTACTACTTTTCCATCATCCTCCCATCTTCTGGACAAATCATCCTAACACCCCCAATACTGTGCCGCTGTGCTCCCCAATACTATACTGCAGAAACTACCCCTGATAATACTAGTACCACACAGAGCCCCCCATATAAAATACCCCTTCTTTGTGGCCTCAGTAGATGCCCCCACAGTGCCACCCAATAATGTGCCAGTAAGTGTCCCCATAGATGCCCCCCTAATCATGTGCCAGTATCAAGTGCGGAGTGCCTCTCTCCTCCCCCCATGTGCCGGTATCATAGTGCCATCTCCCCCCCAATGTGCCCGTATCATAGTGCCACCTCCCCCCATAATGTGCCCGTATCATAGTGCCATCTCCCCCCATAATGTGCCGGTATCATAGTGCCATCTCCCCCCATAATGTGCCCGTATCATAGTGCCATCTCCCCCCATAATGTGCCCGTATCATAGTGCCTCCCCCCAATGTGCCAGTAGTATCATAGTGCCTCTCACCTCTCCCCCTGGCATTCACAGACCCCCCCACCCCATAACGGTGCCATCCACAGACCCCCCCCACCCCATAACAGTGCCATCCACAGACCCCCCCCACCCCATAACAGTGCCATCCACAGACCCCCCCCCCACCCCACCCCATAACAGTGCCATCCACAGACCCCCCCCACCCCATAACAGTGCCATCCACAGACCCCCCACCCCATAACAGTCCCATCCACAGACCCCCCCCACCCCATAACAGTGCCATCCACAGACCCCCCCACCCCATAACAGTGCCATCCACAGACCCCCCATCCTATAACAGTGCCATCCACACCCCATAACAGTGCCATCCACACCCCATAACAGTGCCATCCACACCTCATAACAGTGCCATCCACAGACCCCCCCACCCCATAACAGTGCCATCCACAGACCCCCCTATCCTATAACAGTGCCATCCACAGACCCCCCCATCCTATAACAGTGCCATCCACAGACCCCCCCATCCTATAACAGTGCCATCCACAGACCCCCCACCCTATAACAGTGCCATCCACAGACCCACCACCCACCCCTTAACAGTGTCATCCACAGACCACCCCACCCTATAACAGTGCCATCCACAGACCCCCCCATTGCCGCTCCAGTAGTTATATAATGTGTAATTGTGATTAATAATCATGCTGCCCCCTCAGTGTGTAGTATTACATTCAATAAATCTTACTTACAGCCGGCTACTGCTATCGTAACAGGCCGGCCGGGCAGACGAGTGGCAGCGTCACTGACTGACGTCACCTGCCTGAGCCGCCTGCTTTATGAATGAAGCGGCGCAAGCAGGTGACGTCAGTCAGTGACGCTGCCGCTCGTCTGCCCGGCCGGCCTGTTCCGATAGCAGTAGCCGGCTGTAAGTAAGATTTATTGAATGTAATACTACACACAGAGGGGGCAGCATGATTATTAATCACAATTACACATTATATAACTACTGGAGCGGAGGGGCCGGAGCACAGTGAACGCACCGGCCCCCAGCTCCACCTCCCAGTCCCTCCCACCAGATTCGTCGGATTCGTTTCAGGCAAATTACGTCTGGATTCGAGTCCACGAATCCCACGAATCCAGCAAGATTCGAGGGATTCGTGGATTCGACGAATCCCCCGTCCCATCTCTAACAAAAAGTATAATACCTAGCGATTAAAAAGTCATACAGTACAGACAAAAAGTTTGGACACACCTTCTCATTCAAAGAGTTTTCTTTATTTTCATGACTATGAAGGCATCAAAACTATGAATTAACACATGTGGAATTATATACATAAACAAGTGTGAAACAACTGAAAATATGTCATATTCTAGGTTCTTCAAAGTAGCCACCTTTTGCTTTGATTACTGCTTTGCACACTCTTGGCATTCTCTCGATGAGCTTCAAGAGGTAGTCCCCTGAAATGGTCTTCCAACAGTCTTGAAGGAGTTCCCAGAGATGCTTAGCACTTGTTGGCCCTTTTGCCTTCACTCTGCGGTCCAGCTCACCCCAAACCATCTCGATTGGGTTCAGGTCCGGTGACTGTGGAGGCCAGGTCATCTGGCGCAGCACCCCATCACTCTCCTTCATGGTCAAATAGCCCTTACTTTCAAAGTTTTCCCAATTTTTCGGCTGACTGACTGACCTTCATTTCTTAAAGTAATGATGGCCACTCGTTTTCTTTACTTAGCTGCTTTTTTCTTGCCATAATACAAATTCTAACAGTCTATTCAGTAGGACTATCAGCTGTGTATCCACCTGACTTCTCCTCAACGCCACTGATGGTCCCAACCCCATTTATAAGGCAAGAAATCCCACTTATTAAACTTGACAGGGCACACCTGTGAAGTGAAAACCATTTCAGGGGACTACCTCTTGAAGCTCATCAAGAGAATGCCACCGGCCCTTCCCACAGGTTTAGCTCTAGTATATTAGGGCATCTGTGGATGCCACTATAATGGGTTGGGGGATATGTGGATGGCACTGTTATGGGGTGGGGGATCTGTGGGTGACACATATATAGCAGTGCCATCCACAGATCTCTCCCCATAACAGTGCCATCCACAGATCACCCCCCCCATAACAGTGTCATCCACAGATCACCCCCCATAACAGTGCCATCCACAGATCACCCCCCCATAACAGTGCTATCCACAGATCCCCCCCCATAACAGTGCCCCCCTCAGATACCCCCATAACAGTGCCATCCACAGATCCCCCTTAACAGTGCCTTCCACAGATCCCCCCATAACAGTGCCATCCACAGATCCCCCATAACAGTGCCACCCACAGACCCCCCCCCCATAACAGTGCCATCCATAGATCCCCCATAGCAGTGTCATGCAGAGACCACTATTAGTTCAAAACTCACCAAAAGCACACCTTTTGGTTAAAAATATTTTTTTTATTATTATCCTCCTCAAAAACCTAGGTGCGTCTTATGGGCTGGTGCATCTTATAGGATGAAAAATATGGTATGTTAGCCTCACAAAGTGACATCAAACCTGGACTGGTCCTTAAAAAGTGGGTTTTGGAAATGTTCTGAAAAATTTCAAGATTTGCTTCTAAACTTCTAAGCCTTCTACTGTCCCCAAAAAAGAAAATATAATTTACAAAATGATCAAAACATGTAGACATATGGGAAATGTAAAGTAATAACTATTTTAGGAGGTATCACTATCTGTTTTAAAAGCAGAGAAATTGAAATTTTGAAAATTGCGAATTTGTATAAATAAAAATGAAATATTTTGAAACAAATTTACCACTGTCATGAAGTACAATATGTGATGAGAAAACAATGGCTTGGATAAGTAAAAGAGTTTTAAAGTTTTCACCACATAAAATGACACATGCCAGATTTGAAAAAAATTGCCTGTTCCTTAACCACTTGCCGCTACGCTAACGCCGAAAGGCGTCATCGCGGCGGCTCCCCCAGGCTACGCTAACGCCGATTGGCGTCATCTCGCGTGAGCCGAGATTTCCTGTGAACGCGCGCGTTCACAGGAACGGAAGGTAAGAGAGTTGATCTCCAGCCTGCCAGCGGCGATCGTTCGCTGGCAGGCTGGAGATGTGATTTTTTTAACCCCTAACAGGTATATTAGACGCTGTTTTGATAACAGCGTCTAATATACCTGCTACCTGGTCCTCTGGTGGTCCCCTTTGTTTGGATCGACCACCAGAGGACACAGGTAGCTCAGTAAAGTAGCACCAAGCACCACTACACTACACTACACCCCCCCCCGTCACTTATTAACCCCTTATTAGCCCCTGATCACCCCTGATCACCCCTTATAGACTCCCTGATCACCCCCCTGTCATTGATTACCCCCCTGTCATTGATCACACCCCTGTAAAGCTCCATTCAGACGTCCGCATGATTTTTACGGATCCACTGATAGATGGATCGGATCCGCAAAACGCACACGGACGTCTGAATGGAGCCTTACAGGGGCGTGATCAATGACTGTGGTGATCACCCCATATAGACCCCCTGATCACCCCCCTGTCATTGATTACACCCCTGTCATTGATCAACCCCCTGTAAAGCTCCATTCAGATGTCCGCATGATTTTTACGGATCCACTGATTGATGGATCGGATCCGCAAAACGCACACGGACGTCTGAATGGAGCCTTACAGGGGCGTGATCAATGACTGTGGTGATCACCCCATATAGACTCCCTCATCACCCCCCTGTCATTGATCACACCCCTGTAAAGCTCCATTCAGACGTCCGCATGATTTTTACGGATCCACTGATAGATGGATCGGATCCGCAAAACGCACACGGACGTCTGAATGGAGCCTTACAGGGGCGTGATCAATGACTGTGGTGATCACCCCATATAGACTCCCTCATCACCCCCCTGTCATTGATCACACCCCTGTAAAGCTCCATTCAGACGTCCGCATGATTTTTACGGATCCACTGATAGATGGATCGGATCCGCAAAACACATACGGACATCTGAATGGAGCCTTATAGGGGGGTGATCAATGACAGGGGGGTGATCACCCCATATAGACTCCCTGATCACCCCCCTGTCATTGATCACCCCCCCTGTCATTGATCACCCCCCTGTCATTGATTACCCCCCTATCATTGATAACCCCCTGTAAAGCTCTATTCAGACGTCCGCATGATTTTTACGGATCCACTGATAGATGGATCGGATCCGCAAAACGCATACGGACGTCTGAATGGAGCCTTACAGGGGCATGATCAATGACTGTGGTGATCACCCCATATAGACTCCCTGATCACCCCCCTGTCATTGATTACCCCCCTGTCATTGATCACCCCCCTGTAAAGCTCCATTCAGACGTCCGCATGATTTTTACGGATCCACTGATAGATGGATCGGATCCGCAAAACACATACAGGCGTCTCCCTGGAGCCTTCCAGGGGGGGTGATCACCCCATATAGACTCCCTGATCACCCCCCTGTCATTGATCACCCCCCCTGTCATTGATCACCCCCCCTGTCAGGCTGCATTCAGATGTCCGTATGATTTTTACGGATCCACGGATACATGGATCGGATCCGCAAAACACATACGGACATCTGAATGGAGCCTTATAGGGGGGTGATCAATGACAGGGGGGTGATCACCCCATATAGACTCCCTGATCACCCCCCTGTCATTGATCACCCCCCCTGTCATTGATCACCCCCCTGTCATTGATCACCCCTCTGTAAGGCTCCATTCAGACATTTTTTTGGCCCAAGTTAGCGGAAATTATTATTTTTTTCTTACAAAGTCTCATATTCCACTAACTTGTGTCAAAAAATTAAATCTCACATGAACTCACCATACCCCTCACGGAATCCAAATGCGTAAAAATTTTTAGACATTTATATTCCAGACTTCTTCTCACGCTTTAGGGCCCCTAGAATGCCAGGGCAGTATAAATACCCCACATGTGACCCCATTTCGGAAAGAAGACACCCCCAGGTATTCCGTGAGGGGCATATTGAGTCCATGAAAGATTGAAATTTTTGTCCCAAGTTAGCGGAAAGGGAGACTTTGTGAGAAAAAAATAAAAAATATCAATTTCCGCTAACTTGTGCCAAAAAAAAAAATTCTATGAACTCGCCATGCCCCTCATTGAATACCTTGGGGTGTCTTCTTTCCAAATTGGGGTCACATGTGGGGTATTTATACTGCCCTGGCATTCTAGGGGCCCCAAAGCGTGAGAAGAAGTCTGGTATCCAAATGTCTAAACATGCCCTCCTAAAAGGAATTTGGGCACCTTTGCGCATCTAGGCTGCAAAAAAAGTGTCACACATCTGGTATCGCCGTACTCAGGAGAAGTTGGGGAATGTGTTTTGGGGTGTCATTTTACATATACCTATGCTGGGTGAGAGAAATATCTTGGTCAAATGCCAACTTTGTATAATAAAATGGGAAAAGTTGTCTTTTGCCAAGATATTTCTCTCCCCCAGCATGGTATATGTAAAATGACACCCCAAAACACATTCCCCAACTTCTCCTGAATACGGCGATACCACATGTGTGACACTTTTTTGCAGCCCAGGTGGGCAAAGGGGCCCATATTCCAAAGAGCACCTTTAGGATTTCACAGGTCATTTACCTACTTACCACACATTAGGGCCCCTGGAAAATGCCAGGGCAGTATAACTACCCCACAAGTGACCCCATTTTTGAAAGAAGACACCCCAAGGTATTCCGTGAGGGGCATGGCGAGTTCCTAGAATTTTTTATTTTTTGTCACAAGTTAGTGGAAAATGATGATTTTTTTTTTTTTTTCTTACAAAGTCTCATATTCCACTAACTTGTGACAAAAAATAAAAACTTCCATGAACTCACTATGCCCATCAGCGAATACCTTGGGGTGTCTTCTTTCCAAAATGGGGTCACTTGGGGAGTAGTTATACTGCCCTGGCATTCTAGGGGCCCAAATGTGTGGTAAGGAGTTTGAAATCAAATTCTGTAAAAAATGGCTGGTGAAATCCGAAAGGTGCTCTTTGGAATATGGGCCCCTTTGCCCACCTAGGCTGCAAAAAAGTGTCACACATGTGGTATCTCCGTATTCAGGAGAAGTTGGGGAATGTGTTTTGGGGTGTCATTTTACATATACCCATGCTGGGTGAGAGAAATATCTTGGAAAAAGACAACTTTTACAATTTTTTTATACAAAGTTGTCTTTTGCCAAGATATTTCTCTCACCCAGCATGGGTATATGTAAAATGACACCCCAAAACACATTCCCCAACTTCTCCTGAATACGGAGATACCACATGTGTGACACTTTTTTGCAGCCTAGGTGGGCAAAGGGGCCCACATTCCAAAGAGCACCATTCGGATTTCACCAGCCATTTTTTACAGAATTTGATTTCAAACTCCTTACCACACATTTGGGCCCCTAGAATGCCAGGGCAGTATAACTACCCCACAAGTGACCCCATTTTGGAAAGAAGACATCCCAAGGTATTCGCTGATGGGCATAGTGAGTTCATGGAAGCTTTTATTTTTTGTCACAAGTTAGTGGAATATGAGACTTTGTAAGAAAAAAAAAACAAAAAAAAAAAAAACATCATTTTCCGCTAACTTGTTACAAAAAATAAAAAGTTCTATGAACTCACTATGCCCATCAGCGAATACCTTAGGGTGTCTACTTCCTGAAATGGGGTCATTTGTGGGGTGTTTGTACTGTCTGGCCATTGTAGAACCTCAGGAAACATGACAGGTGCTCAGAAAGTCAGAGCTGCTTCAAAAAGCGGAAATTCACATTTTTGTACCATAGTTTGTAAACGCTATAACTTTTACCCAAACCATTTTTTTTTTTTACCCAAACATTTTTTTTTTATCAAAGACATGTAGAACAATAAATTTAGAGCAAAATTTATATATGGATCTCGTTTTTTTTGCTAAATTTTACAACTGAAAGTGAAAAATGTCATTTTTTTGCAAAAAAATCGTTAAATTTCGATTAATAACAAAAAAAGTAAAAATGTCAGCAGCAATGAAATACCACCAAATGAAAGCTCTATTAGTGAGAAGAAAAGGAGGTAAAATTCATTTGGGTGGTAAGTTGCATGACCGAGCAATAAACCGCTAAAGTTGTGGAGTGCCGATTTGTAAAAAAGGGCCTGGTCTTTAGGGGGGTATAAACCTGTGGTCCTTAAGTGTTTAAGGTGAAAAATGGCAGAGAGAATACCAGTGTGTGGTGCTATAGAGCCCTGCCACAGGGACACTGCTGTGGTAACCCTCAGAGCCTCTAGCAGGCTCAAGGCTACCACAACGAACAAACAGATCCCCCGAAATATTTTTGTCCTCTAAAGAACAGCTTCTGTTGTGCTTTATCCAGAAGGAAGTCAGAAAAAGCCTGGCTTGTCCTCTGCATAATCTCTCTACCTTCGTCCGTTTTCCCCTTAGCATACCTAGCCATTCCTTCAGCGGCTGCTTCCTCTAGTTCTTTCTCCTTCATCGCATACTGCTTGCTCAAATTTGCAATTGTACTAATAAAGATCCCTCTCATAAATGCTTTAAACGCATCCCAAATATACTGAGATTTAGCTGAGGCATAATTCCTATCCCAAAAAGAGATAATTTCCTTTTCTATCTGATTATGGTTATCTATTATCAATAGCCAGTGGGGATTCAGTCTAAATGGGGGTTTCACTCTACAATCATTCCCTGCCATACATAGCTCTATTAAGAAGGGGACATGGTCTGAGACGGATCTGGCCTCGTACTGCATATGTTTAACGCAATTTAGATAGCCTTTATTTATCAAGGTCAGGTCAATTCTAGACATAGAGCTTCCAAATTTACTAACACAGGAAAAAGCTCTCTTTTCTCTAAATAGATATTCCCAGACATCCACGAGGCCCACCTCTTGGCAAAAAGGAGCCCCCTGGAGCAGGGACCCCTGGAGCGGGGAGGACCCATTCCCTCCAGCGGAGATCCTATCTACCTCTGGATTCATCACACAATTGAATTCCCCATTGACTATCACCAAACAATCAGGCCACTGGTCTACAAAGGCCAACAAACAATTCAATACCTGCCTGGAAAATGGAGGGGGGATATAGATAAACTCCAAGATACATAGCTTTCCATCAAGCCTACCATAAAGAAAAACATATCTCCCCTGTTTATCCATAGAGGATGCTAGGCATAGAAAGTTAATCTGTTTTTGAATCAATACCGTGACTCCTCTGGAGTAAGTAGTATATGTGGAGTTATACACCTGTGTAGCCCACCTCCCCCCAAGTCGGGGTATCTTCCCCTGTGAGAAATGAATTTTAACCAAACAGACAATAGCTGGCAGATGTCTCCTTATCAGATCTAATACCGCCTGCCTTTTTACCTTCTTCCCTAAAGCCCGAACATCCATGTAAGTATTCATGTAATCATTAATTTATCCTAAAATCTCCAAGTACAATCCTCCTCAAGCTTTACTCCGTTCCCCACTTCAATGTTAGACCCATCGCAGGACACCCTCCCCTCCAATCCCTCCCCCCACCCAAAAACTACATATCCCCCTTGATCTGAATTAGAAAAAAAAAACAGACCTCTTAACTAGGACCATCCCTCCCCCACTCCCCCAACCGGACCTCCATCCCAAAAAAAAAAAATATATGAAAATCTCAAGGAAGAAAACGTATTTCAGTCAACATTCCTATCTAACCAGTCAGTGGCCATATCTGGAGTCTCCAAAAAAAGTACTGTTTCTTTATATAAGATCCTTAATTTGGCTGGGTACAAAAAAGAGTACTTAATGTCCTTGCTCTGAAAGCGTTTTTTGACATCTAGGAAGGTACGTCTCTTATCTTGAACTTCTTTTGAAAAATCTGGAAAAAAAGAAAGTTTACACCCGTTGTAGGAAATCGGAGATACATCTCGTGCACGCCTTAGGATCTATCACAAGCTCCAAGCATCTTAATTATTACAGTTCTTGTTGGCTTTCCCGGGATCGATTTACCACCAGAAATTCGGTGGGCCCTTTGAATTAGAAACAAAGCTGAAAAATATTCCTTCCCGAAATTATCAAAAATTATGGATTGTATCGTTCCTGCCCAATTTTTTTTTTATCAGGAATTTCTGTTAGGCCAAGATTTGTACATTACATCTTCTTGACCTATCCTCAAGGTCCACCATTTTTTTTCTCAGGTAGTTGTAGTCCTTTTTTACTGTACTGTTCTCAACCTTTAACCTTTTCACTTCTTGTTCCAGTTTATTCACTGTGATTTCCAGTTCCTTAGTTCTATGGGGAATCTTTGTCAGATCATCTTTTATAATAAGTATATCTGACTGTACTGACCCCAATGGAATAGCAATATTTTCTATCACTTTTCCATTATTTTTAACAATCAGTAAAATCTCCTCTAATGGAGAGGAGTTTTTTACCTGCTTCTCCCCATCTCCGTTATCCAGATCCCCCTCGTGTGGATCCTCCGATCTAAACTCAGCGATATTTTTTTTTAGCATTAATATCTTGCTTCCCCTTTTGGCCAGACCTGGTGCTTAAATTCGGTAACCTTAAAAATGTATCAATTTTAGCAGACTTTATTTGTTTCTGCCCTGAATCCGTTGATCATCTATTCTGTTTAGGAGCCATTTTCCCCCCTTTTTTTTTTATTTATTTTTTTTGTTTTCCCCTCCCGTTCTTTTTATTATTAGCTTCTTCGCCCCTTTTTTTTTTTTTTTTGGAGTTGGTGTCTCACTTCCCTTTTTTTTTTTTTCCTTCTTTTTTTCTTTCTTCCCCTCAGGTAGTGTTTTTTTTTTTTTTTCTTATCCGTGTACTTTTTTTTTTTCAGTACGCTGTGGGTTTTTTTTTTTTCCTCCCCCCTTTTCCAGTAAAAAAAAAAAAAAAAGAAAACAGTAGGTAGTTAACAGTTAGTTGGGGGTGGAGAAAATGAAAAACTGGTATTAAATAGAGGGGGAGAAAAAAGGGAAAAAAACAAAAGGGAGCACAAACACCAGAGGGCAGAAAGGAAAAAGGTACCAGTCCAGACAAGGGAGGTGGACAAAGATAGATCTTACCAAGCCCAGATCTTCAAGTTCTGGCTCCAATCTTCATAGGACCTCAGACCAGCGGAAACAAGAGTTCCAAACATAGTGTCCAAACAGAGGGGTCCAGAAGATCCAAACAGAGTGATCCATTCAACCAGAAGGGGACAGCACCATGTCAGCAGGGAGCAGGGAGACTGGACAGGAGGCAAGAGCAGGAGGCAGGGAAGAGCCACAAACACACACAGATACATGAAGCGTGTCGCCACAGCAGATAGATTGGGAGGGGGGGGGGGTGCCCAGAACACAGCGCTCTCACCCCCTCCAAGACAAGCAAGCCAACCTCAATCAGCGTCCGCTATGCAGCTCAGCGTCCGTGAGGCATACACAGGTCAGTAGGGGTCAATGGAAGTTTAAATCCAGGGGGAACGCCCAGAACACAGCGCTCTCACCCCCTTCAGGACAAGCAAACAAGCTTCGATCGGCATCCGCAATGCAGCTCAGCGTCCGGGAGGCATACAGAAGTCGGTAGGGGTCAGTGGAAGTTTTCAGAACCGCGAACCGAAGAGACGCTCAGGACATGTTCTGGCCGGCATTAGGGGGGGGGGGGAGAGCGCAGCGCAACGCTGCACCATCACGTCATCACGTCCTCTCTCTCCTGCTTCCGCTATTCACAAGCGACGAGTGGACATTGATGTCTGACCTCTATGAGGTTTTACACAACTTTGAGGAATCAACACAAATGGTGAGCGGCGATAACGCTATTATCAGTGTAAGCATCCCACTTCTGTGTCTACTCAAACGCTCGCTGCTCACAATTAAGGCGGACGCTTTGCATGTGGAAGAGGTGGAAATGGGGGAATAAATTACATAGGGTGATAGCCAGACCACCCTCATTTCGTCTTCTCAGCGCTATTTGGATGCCTAGTGTCACAAAGAGGGAAAAATTTTGGAATATGGTGAATCAGTATGTAGCAGACCGTATCAGCGTCCTCAGTGACCCCTGTGTGCCTTACAACTATTGGATGTCCAAGCTGGACACGTGGCATGAACTGGCACCCTACATCCTGTTGGTGCTGGCCACGCTCTGAAGCAGACGCTGATGGAGGCATGTCTGAGGGAGAAAGCGATGTTGGTGAGTCTGTAAGCTCCCGTTTTATAAAACAAGCCTTAGCTGAAGCCCTTTCACCTCTTAAACAAGAAATCTCAGGACTTACACAGGAGATTGACCACATAGGTCACAGGGTCGAGTCACTGGAAAATATCCATCAGGCCACCCTGGAACATAGCGCCGCTGTTTCTCAATCCCTCTCCTCCTGCCAGCAACATATAAATCACCTGCACGCAGCCATGGAGGATCAAGAAAATCGGAGCAGGAGGAACAACCTCCGGTTCAGAGGCATACCAGAGACTGTGCCTAATGATGATCTCATATCCACCCTATTCCTCACTTATATTAGAAAAGAAATCGCCTTTAGGGCCAAATCCCTAAACATACAGAAACCCTCAGACTGGTTTGAGAATCTGCTGAATTCCACTAACTACCCCTCTAAGTTAATATCCGCTCTATATAAAAAACTTACCCTCCCCCTATGAGTGTCAAACCGGCAGTAATAGCACTATGGGAAAAGGACCTGGGAAGACAATTCTCACAATCGGACATAACCAAACTTTTCATTACTCCACACTAACTCTCACGCTGTGTCCGAGTGCAAGAGAACGGTTAGAAGGTTTTATCAAGATGGTATAGAACACCAGACAAGATCTCCTTGTACTATCCTAATGTTCCAGACAAATGTTGGAGATGTGAAAAGAATAAAGGCTCTTATTTCCATATCTGGTGGGAATGTCCTCTGTTAAATCCCTGGTGGAGGAAAATATTCAGTTTAAGCAATAGTATATGCAATACCAACTTCCCTAGCTCCCCCGAGATTGCCCTATTATCTTTCGGCATCCATGGGGTAGACACTCACAAAAAAAAACTCTTTTCCTTCCTGATTTCAGCGGCACGGCTACTTATCCCCACATTTTGGCGTAACCCTGACATTCCCACTATTGACCATTGGAAATCTAAGGTTGACCAATTTTATCGCCTCGAAGAGCTCTCACATTGGGAACTAAAATCCAGAAATATCTTCCTCCTTTATTTGGTCTTTATGGAAAGCGTATAGAAACTTTGCTTAATACCTCATATTCTATATCCAGGTGTTCATGCATTCAAGTCTCAGGTTTTGTTCTACTCAAAAAATATCTGTAATTGATATTAACAATATGTCTATAAACAAATGTAATGTTTGTAACTAAAACTTTACAGTGTTTTTGCACTAAGATGTATTATTTTTACATTATTCAATTGTACGGATATTTTAAAACAATAAAAATTGTTTTAAAAAATAAAAAATTTAACAAGGCCTGGATTGCCCCTGACTTCTCTACTCCACCAGTGGAAAGCGGCTGAACATAAAGGCACTTTAAATGTGGCTTTTATGATGTATTGAATACACTGTATTCCCATGCACCCCTTCCACCACAAAATAGGGTATATGGTTCAATCTTCCTTTTCTCGTCCTCCTCCTCCATCAAATCAACATGCTTATTAGGCAGCCCTCGCTCCTAATGTTTTAGAGGGTCAGCTCAGCAGCAGGCCCTCAACCATAATTTTTTCGATGGTCAGCTCAGCAGCAGACCCTCAACCATAATTTTTTCGATGGTCAGCTCAGCAGCTGGCCCTCAACCATAATTTTTTCCATGGTCAGATCAGCAGCAGGCCCTCAACCATAATTTTGTCCATAGGCAAAAAAAAAAACATACAATGCAACTGCACTCTGCAAACCAAATAAAGTACAATAATGGCAAAATAAAATAATGGCATTATTGTACTTTTTTTGGTTTGCAGAGTGCTGTTGCATTGTATGTTTTTTTTTTGCCTTTGTGCTTTCAGCCATGGCAACGCGCACCTGCGCACTGGATGTGCTGGCTTACCCCCAATTTTTCTTTGCAGTTTGTATTGGAGGTGTGTCTGATTAACCTGTCTGCCCTATAGGCTGATTTTAATTAGTATAGCTATAAAGCTGTAGCCTACTCTCCCTGTATGTATTGGAGGCCATTTGGCACCAGATAAGGTGGAATACAGAGTGGGCTCCCCATGCTAGTGGAACCTGCATTCCTTGAACAAAATGGAGGCTCGCACCAAAGAGGTATGCATGAGGAACCTGCATCCCCTGAATATAATGGAGGCCATTTTGGCACCATAAGAGGCATAATATAATGTAGGCTCAGCATGCATGTGAAACCTGCATTCCCTGAATGTAATGGAGGCCATTATGGCACCAGTTAATGTGGTATTTACTGTTAGGTTCCCGTCTTACTGAGATCGCCTTGACGTTTGACAGACGGGCCCAAATAATTTTGTACAAAATAGGCTACTTTCACACTAGCGTTCGGAGCGGATCCGTCTGATGTTTCATCAGACGGATCCGCTCCTATAATGCAAACGCTTGCATCCGTTCAGAACGGATCCGTTTGCATAACAGTTTATTTCAGATCTGATTTTTCACTTCGGAAAACTCAGATCCGACAGTATATTCTAAACACAGAAGCGTTCCCATGGTGATGGGGACGCTTCAAGTTAGAATATACTGAGAACTGTGTACATGACTGTGTACATCAGCAGGGGGCAGACCCCCCCCCCTCCTGTATTTAACTTATTGGTGGCCAGTGCTGCCCCCCCTCCCTCCCCAGTATTAATTGTAACCAGTGCGGCCCCCCTCCCTCTATATTCATCGGTGGCCAGTGCGGATATTAAATATGACCAGTGCGGTCTCCCCCTCCCTCCCTCCCCAGTATTAAATATGAGCAGTGCGGTCTCCCCCTCCCTCCCTCCCCAGTATTAAATATGAGCAGTGCGGTCTCCCCCTCCCTCCCTCCCCAGTATTAAATATGAGCAGTGCGGTCTCCCCCTCCCTCCCCAGTATTAACTATGAGCAGTGCGGCCTCCCCCTCCCTCTATTCATTGGTGGCCAGTGCGGATTCAAAGTATTGTGATCAGTGCGGCCTCTCCTCTCCCCCCCTTCCCATCATTGGTGGCAGCGGAGAGTACCGATCGGAGTCCCAGTTTAAATCGCTGGGGCTCCGATCGGTTACCATGGCAGCCAAGACGCTATTGCAGTCTTGGCTGCCATGGTTACTTAGCAACAAATAGAATCATTATACTTACCTGAAGAGCTGCGATGTCTGTTACCGGCCGGGAGCTCCTCCTACTGGTAAAGTGACAGGTCTGTGCGGCGCATTGCCTATAGACCTGTCACTTACCAGTAGGAGGAGCTCCCGGCCGGTCACATAGATCGCAGCTCTTCAGGTAAGTATAATGCTGCTATTTGTTGCTAAGTAACCATGGCAGCCAAGACTGCAATAGCGTCTTGGCTGCCATGGTAACCGATCGGAGCCCCAGCGATTTAAACTGGGACTCCGATCGGTACTCTCCGCTGCCACCAATGATGGGGGGGGGAGAGGAGAGGCCGCACTGATCACAATACTTTGAATCCGTACTGGCCACCAATGAATAGAGGGAGGGGGAGGCCGCACTGCTCATATTTAATACTGGGGAGGGAGGGAGGGGAGGCCGCAATGCTCGTATTTAATACTGGGGAGGGAGGGAGGGGGAGACCGCACTGCTCATATTTAATACTGGGGAGGGAGGGAGACCGCACTGGTCATATTTAATATCCGCACTGGCCACCGATGAATATAGAGGGAGGGGGGCCGCACTGGTTACAATTAATACTGGGGAGGGAGGGGGGGCCGCACTGGCCACCAATAAGTTAAATACAGGAGGGGGGGGGGGTCTGCCCCCTGCTGCCTGGCAGCACCTGCCAGGCAGCAGGGGGCAGTCATGTACACAGTTCTCAGTATATTCTAACTTGAAGCGTCCCCATCACCATGGGAACGCCTCTGTGTTAGAATATACTGTCGGATTTGAGTTTCACGATGTAACTCAAATCCGATGGTATATTCTAACATAGAGGCGTTCCCATGGTGATGGGGACGCTTCAAGTTAAAATATACCATCGGATTGGAGAAAACTCCGATCTGATGGTATAATCCTGACTTTACATTGAAAGTCAATGGGGGACGGATCCGTTTGAAATTGCACCATATTGTGTCAATGTCAAACGGATCCGTCCCCATTGACTTGCATTGTAAGTCTGGACGGATCCGTTTGGCTCCGCACGGCCAGGCGGACACGAAAACGCTGCAAGCTGCGTTCGGGTGTCCGCCTGCTGAGCGGAGCGGAGGCCAAACGGTGCCAAACTGATGCATTCTGAGCGGATCTGCATCCACTCAGAATGCATTGGGGCAGTACGGATCCGTTCGGGGCCGCTTGTGAGAGCCTTCAAACGGAACTCACAAGCGGAGCCCCGAACGCTAGTGTGAAAGTAGCCATAATTTGCCAAGCATCTCAAATTTATTAGCGCAACATTAGCACCAGAATATTTTCTATTATTTTGGCATTATTGTACTTTATTTGGTTTGCAGAGTGCTGTTGCATTGTATGTTTTTTTTTGCCTTTGTGCTTTCAGCCATGGCAACGCTCACCTGTGTACTGGATTTGCTGACTGACCCCCAATTTTTCTTTATAAATTTTTCCATGGTCAGATCAGCAGCAAGCACTCGCCCCTAATGTTTTAGAAAGTCAGCTTACCAGCAGACCCTCAACCATAATTTTTTCGATGGTCAGCTCAGCATCAGGCCCTCAACCATAATTTTTTCAATGGTCAGCTCAGCAGCATGTCCTCAACCATAATTTTTTTGATGGTCAGCTCACTAGCAGACCCTGAACCATCATTTTTTTGATGGTCAGCAGCAGGCCCTCTCCCATAAATCTTTGATGGTCAGATCAGCAGCAGGCCCTTGCCCATAATTTTTTCCATGGTCAGATCAGCAGCAGGCCCCCACCCCTAATGTTTTAGAGAGTCAGCTCACCAGCAGACCCTCAACCATAATTTTTTCGATGGTCAGCTCAGCAGCAGGCCCTCACCCCTAATGTTTTAGATGTTCAGATCAGCAGCAGGCCCTCACCCCTAATATTTTATAGGGTCACCAGCCGGCCCTTACTCCTAATGTTTTTGAGGGTCACTAGCAGGCCAGCAATCATAATTTTTCAATGGTGTGTATGATGCCCTCCTTTATGTGTAATAAATAAGGTTGAGCGAACCAGAACTGTAAAGTTCGAACTTTAGGATTTTTGGACCCCGGACTGGAACATTTCAGTAAAAGTTTGGGTTCGAGTTCGGTGTTCAGCGATTTTAATGGCGCTTTTTGAAGCGCCATTAATCAACAAGCGTTTAACTTGTGTGCCCTTAGAAGCCATCACAGCCATGCCTACTAATGGCATGGCTGTGATTGGCCAGTGCAGCATGTGACCCAGCCTCTATATAAGCTGGAGTCACGTAGAGCTGCATGTCACTCTGCTCTGATTAGTGTAGGGATAGGATGCTGCTGCTGTGAGGGAAAGAATAGGAAAGAATCTTTAATCTGAAGTGCTTCTTATCAGAGCAATCTAATTAGATTTTGTTTTGTGGGTGCAGTGCACAATTTTTTTTACCCTGCCCTGAGCACAATGACACAGAAAAATAACTTTTATCAGGCTGTTAGTTAGGTGGGCGGCGGCGGCCATTTTATGCAAGTTCAGTGCATCAGCACAGCATATGTGCATTTGTGACAGTCAAAAGAAGCTAGAAAAAAAAATCACCCATTTTTGGCAAGACCCTACATCTGTGGCCTTTGCAGCATTTGTCATTGTTAAATACAAGCTTGAAATACTGCAATAATTTTAGGCAAAATACAAAATTTTACAGCCCTTGCTGCATCTGTCAGTGTGAAATACAAGCGTTAGATACTGCTGTCATATTCTGTTATTAAAAAAACACCCATTTTGGGCAAAATACAAAATTTGCGGCATTTGCTGCATCTGTCATTGTTAAATACAAGCTTGAAATACTGCAATAATTTTCTGGGTTTAAAAAAGCACCCATTTTTGCCAATACCCTACATTTGGGGCCTATGCATCATTTGTCAGTGTGAAATTTAAGCTTGAAATACTGCAATAATTTTCTGGGTTTTAAAAAACACCCTTTTTGGGCAAAATACTACATTTTACAGCCCTTGCTGCATCTGTCAGTGTGAAATACAAGTGTTAGATTCTGTCATATTCTGTTATTAAAAAAAACACCCATTTTGGGCAAAATCCTAATTTTGCAGTGTTTGCTGCATCTGTCATTGTTAAATAAAAGCTTGAATTACTGCAATAATTTTCTGGGTTTAAAAAAGCACCCATTTTTGGCAATACCCTCCATCTGGGGCCTAGGCAGCATTTATCAGTGTGAAATTTCAACTTGAAATACAGCAATAATTTTCTGTGTTTTAAAAAACACCCTTTTTTGGCAAAATACAAAATTTTACAGCCCTTGCTGCATCTGTCAGTGTGAAATCCAAGCTTGAAATACTGCAATAATTTTCTGGGTTTAAAAAAGCACCCATTTTTGGCAATACCCTCCATCTGGGGCCTAGGCAGCATTCATCAGTGTGAAATTTAAGCTTGAAATACTGCAATAATTTTCTGGGTTTTAAAAAACACCCCTTTTGGGCAAAATACTAAATTTTACAGCCCTTGCTGCATCTGTCAGTGTGAAATATAAGCGTTAGATACTACTGTCATATTCTATTTTTAAAAAAACACCCATTTTGGGCAAAATCCGAATTTTGCGGCGTTTGCTGCATCTGTTATTGTTAAATAGAAGCTTGAAATACTGCAATAATTTTCTGAGTTTAAAAAAGCACCAATATTTGGCAATACCCTCCATCTGGGGCCTAGGCAGCATTTGTCAGTGTGAAATTTAAGCTTGAAATACTGCAATAATTTTCTGGGTTTTAAAAAAACACCTTTTTTGGGCAAAATACTAAATTGTACAGCCCTTGCTGCATCTGCTGCACCTGTCAGTGTGAAATACAAGCGTTAGATACTGCTGTCATATTCTGTTATTAAAAAAACACCCATTTTAGGCAAAATACTAAATTTGCGGTGTTTGCTGCATCTGTCATTGTTAAATACAAGCTTGAAATACTGCAATAATTTTCTGGGTTTAAAAAAGCATCCATTTTTGGCAATACCCTACATCTGGGGCCTATGCAGCATTTGTCAGTGTGAAATTTAAGCTTGAAATACAGCAATAATTTTCTGGGTTTTAAAAATAAAAATTTTTGGCCAAAATACTAAATTTGCTGCCTTTTCTGCATCTGTCAGTGTGAAATATACGCATTAGATACTGCTGTTATCTTCTGTTATTAAAAAAACCCACCCATTCTGGGCAAAATACTACATTTCCAGCCTTTGCTGCATCTGTCAGAGTTAAATACACGCTTTAGATACTGCTGTTGTATTCTGTTATTAAAAAAAACACCTATTTTTGGCCAAATAATAAATTTGAGGCCTTTGCTGCATCTGTCAGTGTGAAATACACACGTTAGATACTGCTGTTATTTTCTGTTATTAAAAAAACACCCATTTTGGGGCAAATATTAAATTTTCAGCCTTTGCTGCATCTAGAGAATGAGGAGAGCTTCGAATAAGGGACGTGGTCCCGGTCGTGTTGCTGCTGGTGGAGCTCCTATTGCAGGGAGAGGACGTGGTCGATCTGTGCCAGCTACACGCACAAGTGAAACACCTTCCTCAGGTGCGGTAGGCGACAGAACCTTCAGCGTTATTTGGTCGGGCCTAATGCGGCTCTACGAATGGTGAGGTCAGAACAAGTACAGGCGATAGTAGATTGGGTTGCTGACAGTGCCTACAGTTCCTTCACATTGTCTCCCACCCAGTCTCCTCCTAAAAGATCAGAGTTTGCACCTGCAGCCCATGTCCATCAGTCTTTCACCTCACCCCCTTGCAAATCAGCCAAGCAGTCTGAGACCCAAGTCATGCAGCAGTCTCTTCTGCTCTTTGATGACTTTGCTAGCAGGGTTTCCCAGGGACATCCACATAGCCCTGCCCCAGAAGTGGAAGAGATTGAGTGCCCAACCACTTATGTTTCAAAATGAGTACATGGGAGGATCACCGCAGCACGTCTTGGATGATGATGAAACACAGGTGCCAACTGCTGTGGCTTTCTGCAGTGTGCACACAGACAAGGAGGGCAGCGGTGAAGACTGGGTGGAAGATGATGTGGAAGACGATGAGGTCCTCGACCCCACATGGAATCAAGGTCATGCGAGTGACCTATGTAGTTCGAAGGAAGAGGCAGTGGTTCGCACAGAGCCACCAACACAGCAGAAGAGGGAGCAGGGTGCAAAAGCGGAGCGGCCATCCTCTAGACAGTATGCCTGCTAATGCCCAATGCAGCAAGAGACTGAGCACACCAAAGCCAGCTTCAAGGAGTTCCCTGGCGTGGCAGTTCTTCAGACAATGTGCTGACGACAAGACACGAGTGGTTTGCACGCTGTGCAATCAGGCATAAACGATCTCAACCTGAGCATAACCTGCATGACCAGGCATCTAAGTGCAAGGCACGAGCTGCAGTGGAGTAGACACCTCAAAAACCAAGAAAGGTCTCTGGCTCCTCCTGCTTCCTCTTCTGCTGCAGTCTCTGCCTCATCATCCACCTCTGGAGTGACAGTGCCACCTGCCACCCCGCAAACAGAGGATCTGCCAGCAACACCACCACCTGGGTCACCAAGCATCTCCACAATGTCCCAGGGAAGCGTTCAGCTCTCCATCTCTCAAACACTGGAGCGGAAGAGGTAGTGCCCCCCTACCCACCCGCGATCCCTGGCCCTGAATGCCAGCATTTCAAAATTACTGAACTTTGAAATGCTGTCATTCCGTCTGGTGGAGATAGAGAGTTTTAAAAGCCTTATGGTGGTGGCTGTCCCACAGTACGTTGTGCCCAGCCGCCACTACTTTTCTAGGCGTGCCTTCCCTTCCCTGCACAACTAAGTGGGAAACAAAATCAGGTGTGCACTGCGCAACGCTATCTGTGGCAAGGTCCACCTAACTACGGATACGTGGACCAGTAAGCACGGTCAGGGACGTTATATCTCCCTAACAGCACACTGGGTAAATGCAGTGGCGGCTGGGCCTGAGGCAGATAGCAGTTTGGCGCATGTCCTTCCACCACCGAGGATTGCAGGGCGCTTCTCTTTGCTTCCTGTTGCTTCCTCCTCCTACTCCGCTTCCTCATTCTCTAGCGCCTACTCATCCGGTCAGCGTAACACCTTCACCACCAACTTCAGCACAGCCAGGGGTACACGACAGCAGGCAGTTTTAAAATGTATCTGTTTGGGGAACAAACCCCACACCACGCAAGAGATGTGGACGGGCATGGAGCAACAGACCGATGAGTGGTTGGTGCCAGTGAGCCTCAAGCCTGGCCTGGTGGTGTGCGATAATGGGCGAAATCTCGTAGCAATTCTGGGACTAGCCGGTTTGACGCACATCCCTTGCCTGGCACATGTGCTGAATTTGGTGGTGCAGAGGTTCCGATATGTCAGAGCTGCAGAAAGTGCGGGAAGTCTGTGCGCGCTTTCGGCGTTCTCACCCTGCTGCTGCTCGCCTGTCAGCGCTGCTGTGTAACTTTGGCCTTACTGCTCACCGCCTCATATGCGACATGACCACAAGGTGGAACTCCACCTTGCACATGCCGGCCAGACTGTGCGAGCAGCAGCAGGCGATAGTGGAGTTTCAGCTGCAGCACGCACAAGTGAGTCGCTCTGCGAAACAGCACCACTTCACCACCAATGACTGGGCCTCCATGCGAGACCTGTGTTCCTTCTTGCGCTGTTTCGAGTACTCCACCAACATGGCCAATGGCGATAACGCCATTCTCAGCGTTACTATCCCACTTCTATGCCTCCTTGAAAAAACGCTTCTGGCGATGATGGAAGAGGATGTGGCACAGGAGGAGGAGGAGGAAGAGGGATCATTTCATAGGGTTTCCGGCCAGTCATTCACAAGTGGCTCCGGAGGTGGGTTCTTGCACCCACAAACGCCTGGTACACAATTGTCCAGCTAGGACACAGTTCTGGAGGATGATGAGGTGGAGGATGAGGAGGAGGAGATGGAGGAGGAGGAACCGTGTTCACTGCAGGGTCTCACCCAAACCAGCTCCTGGCCATCACTGGTGCGTGGCTGGGGGGATACAGAGGACACAGACGATACACCTACCACAGAGGACAGCTTGTCGTTGCCTCTGGGCAGCCTGGCACACATGAGCGATTACATGCTGCTGTGTCTCTGCAACGACCGCCGAGTTGGCCACATTCTAACTTGTGCTGATTACTGGGTGGCCACGCTGCTGGATCCCCGTTACAAGGACAACGTACCATCCTTAATTCAGTCACTGGAGCGTGATCGTAAGATGCGCGAGTACAAGCGCAGGCTGGTAGACGCGCAGCCGGTGGTATTCCCACCTGACAGCGGGGGCACAGTGGAAACAAAAGGCGAAGGCAGAGGAGGAGGAAGAGGTCGCAAACGCAGCTGGGGCACCACCAGCACCTCAGAAGACAGGGTTAGCTTGGCCAAAATGTGGAAAAGCTTTGTCAGCACGCCATAACAACCAGCACCACCAGCTGATATGGAACGTCTTAGCAGGAGGCAGCATTTCAGCAACATGGTGGAGCAGTATGTGTGCACATGCCTACATGTACTGATTGACATGTCTGCCCCCTTCAACTTCTGGGTCTCTAAATTGGGCACATAGCCTGAGCTTGCCCTTTACGCCTTGGAGGTGCTGGCCTGCCCTGCAGCCAGTGTATTATCTGAAAGTGTGGTTAGCACGGCAGTGGGCGTTATTACAGACATGCGCAGCCGCCTGTCCACAGCCAATGTGGACAAGCTCACATTCATTAAAATGAACAAGGCAGGCATGGATCCCACAGGACTTGTCTGTACCTTATGCAGAATAGACATGTATACCGGCCTTACCCAGCCATTGTTATACTACAGTGCAATTGATCATTGTTGTATTTTTGATACTTCCCACTCTTTTGGGGTGTACACTTATTTAAAAAAAAAAAAAAAAACTGTGTTGGCTACCTCGTCCTCCTCCACCGCCGCTTCCACCTACACCGCTTCGTCCACCGCCTCCTCAACCTTATTTTTTTTTTTATTTGTATCTATTTTATTTTATGTCATTTCACTAATTTATCTGTTACATTTTCGGGGAAATTCACACATTTTTGGCTGTGATGTATCCCTGCTCTACCTAGTAGACAGGTAAACAAATTTAACTAATTTGTCTGTTACATTGTCTGGTGAAATTCACAAATTTTTGTCTGTGATATACCCCTGCTCTATCCTCCCATGGATGTGGTCTCCCTTTCTCACGCTCCCTCTCTGGCGTGGAACCCTGATTCGCTGCTAACCGTGATCAACATGGTAGGCGCAGAAAAGAACATTGAAAGTTGATAGAGCAGATATCCAATTGGATCGTGGACATCATGGGGACGTGCAACATGGTGGAGCAGTATGTGTGCACACTCCTACACATACTGACTGATGGGTCTCCAAATTGGGCATATGGCCTGAGCTTGCCCTTTATGCCTTGGAGGTGCTGGCCTACCCTGCAGCTAGTGTATTGTCTGAAAGTTTGTTTAGCACGGCTGGAGGGGATTAAACCAGGTTATATTTCCTAATGTTTTGGGGTGTACCCTAATTAAAAAATATATATATAAAAACTAAAAAACTAAAACAAAAAACAGTGTTGGCTACCTCCTCCTCCACCGACGCTTCTACCTACACCGCCACATCCACCGCCTCCTCAACCTCCTACTCCATATGGACCTTGTCCTCCAAGATCAAGATATTATTTTTTTTACGTATTTTATGTTATTTTAAGTCATTTTCCTATCCACATTTGTTTGCAGAGAACTTACCATGTTCTTAACCACATTTTGCTGCCATTTGCAGCCCTCTAGCCCTTTCCATTACTTTTTTACAGCCATTTTAGTGTTCAAAAGTTCAGGTCCCCATTGATTTCAATGGGCTTCGGGTTCGGGTCCCAAACTCAAACTTTTTTGTGAAGGGTGTATTGGAGTGCCGATTCTTTGTCATTTTTGGCAGCCCTTTCACTTAGTGCAGAGGCTTTATGAGTGTAGGAGTCCCACTAACTGAACAATTGTACAACAATGTGAATGGGGCCCTTCTTTATGTGATATACAGGTTGTATCGGAGTGCCTCTTCCTTGTAATTTTTGGCAGCACTTGCACCTTATATACAAGTAAATATACAGGTATATTTATATACAAGTAAATATACATGTTTCATAACAATTTTTCCTCTAAAATCGATTTTATCTTCTGTTTTGTGCGTATTATTGTCAGTCTGTAAAATTGGCGTACTACTCGGACAACATCGTTCCCAGCAGCGACCTTGGTATCCAAGATGCATCCAGACATCCTCCCCATGATGTTCCCGAACCATTTCAGTGGTGTTTCCATCAATTACTGACCTTTTCATGTAAACCAGACCCCCTCCCCTCTTCGGAGCAGGGGGTGCCTGCTTTAATGCTTGGGTTCTCCCATTGACTTCCATTGTGCTCGGGTGCTCAGTAGAGCACCCGAGCATCCTGAGGTGTTCTACTCGAGCACCCGAACACTTTGGTGCTCGATCAACACTAATCTCCCTTCATTTATTTTTTTATGAATTTTTTCCCTCCCCCTTCCCATGCTCTGGAACGCAATGACAGCAATAGTAAATGATGTTTGAGTGACACGGACATATATAGCTATGGGTAAACTCAAATTTGATGGTATCATCATACAACATGTTTAAAACCACACCGCGCTGGCACATGTCTTTTTCTTATTCCAAAGCTTCCAAACATTGTCCCTTATCGGGGATAGATGTTGTTTAAATACACACGGCGTTATGAGATTTAAAAAAAGGGTCTTTGGGGAACATGATGGTTGGCATGTGGCATTAGTGACATGATGTAGGCCACAGCAGCAGCTGTAAAAAACTTGATGGTAGGTAGGCAGACAAACAGCCAGAGTGGCAACATGGGGCACCGGCAGCAAGAAGAGGCCTATTGATTGCATTTAACCTGCTTGGACTGTGAGAAAATTTCTCTATTAATACAGTAATCATGCACATATGCCGCCTCATGAAATTTAACCCATCTCCCCCACAAAAAAATAAAAAAATGTCGACACCTCACCCCTTCAAAGAGAAAAAGAAAAATCAGATGTGTGGAAAGTGAGTACACATTGAGGCAGGAGCTGTTGGCTTGCTGACTGGCCTCTTCCTGGCGAGGCACATGGAAAAACTGCTCCATCATGTTGAGGAGACTGAAATGGCTGCTGCGGCTTCTGCTGCTTGCGGCGGCGGGAGGGGGGTGACTCTGTGGGGGTGGAGGGGGCCTCCCTTTCAGACACGCTGGTGGAAGGCATCTGTTTGCCGTAAGCTGCGGTGTACAGTGTTTCCTGGTAGTAATGTAATTTGTCCTCCCTTTCTACAACAGGACATTCCCCCATTTTGCCTTGGTAGCGAGGGTCTAAAAGCATGGCTACCCAGTAAGCATTAGACTGCTTGATGTCAACAATACGTCTGTCACTGAGTAAGCACGCCAGCACACAGGTGGTCATTCTGGCCAGCGTGGCCGTGGAGCCACTTCTTTCCAGCTCCTCCCCCCACTGAGATGATTGGGTGTCTTAGCCAGTACCATACTCATCACCGTCCTTTTGCTCCTCCACTTCCGACTCCTCCGACTCCATTTGCAGTGGCAGCTCCTCATTTTCATCTTCTTCATGTTCTTCTTGGTCATCCTCATCCTCCATGACAGATTACTTTGTGTGTCCCCAACATCTATAGGGCGGATGGCAAGATGTGTCAGCTGATCTTCTTCCACTGTGGTCCCCTGATACATGATCGTCAGTCTCTGTTGTAAGATAAATATGAGAGGGATGACGTCGTTCATGCCACAGTTGTCCCTGCTGACAAAATTTGTGTCCTCTTAGAAGGGCTTCAGCACCCAATAGGAGTCTCGATTGAGCTGCCACTGCCTGATCTCGAAGCAACACATGCTCCCTACTGCTGAGGCTGTCTGGTGTATGACAAAATCATTCACGGCTTTCTGGTGCTCGTACAGACATTCAAGTGTGTGCAATGTTGAATTCCAGCGATTTGGCACAGCGCTAATTAATTGGTGTAGCCCCAGGGTGTTCTGTTGCTGCAGGTCCAGGAGAGTGTTCCTCATCATGTAAGAGTTGCTGATGTGCTTGTACAGTATCCTGGACTTTGCCAGCACCTTGCACAAGACAGTTTACTTATTAAGAAAGCGCTGCACCACTAGGTTGATGATGTTTGCCATGAATGGAGCATGTGTTATTTCGTCCAGGCTCAGGGTAGCCACGATATTGCACCCATTGTCGCTGATCTCCTTGCCCAGCTGGATTCGGCAGGGTGAAAGCCAGTGGGATGTTTGCTGCTAAATGTACTTGAGCAACTGCTCGCTGGTGTGGCTACTCTCTACCAGGCCAATCAGCTCCAACACAGCATGGCAATGCTTTACCTGACACATGTGATAGGAAGGATGGGTAGTGCAAGCAACCTTGTGCCCTGTTGCTGTTAGGGACTGGACCGTGTCCATGGAGGGGAAGGTGGAGAAGGCAGATAGGTGCCTGTTATGGGAGCCAGCCCCATGATATGTTGGGAGGTGGTCAAAAGGACCTAGCCATGTTGCCAGGGTGCTGCCTCTCCACTGGCGGAAAAAACATTGATCCAGTCGGCCGTGAAAGACATATACTGTCCCTGCCTGTAACAGCTGCTCAAGTTGTCCACCATGGAGTACAGCTTTATGCACAGCGAGAATTCAAAGAGTGGCCCGCATTCTCTGCCACTAGAGAGTACAAGACTCTACAACAATGGTACTACAGCAACTGCAGGTGGGGGTTTAGCTTGTAGACAAGCTAATTGCTGGTGGAATAATTTTTTTCCATGGCCAAACTTTCCGTTCTAGATGTTTCACGATGGAGCTGAGGACAAGGAGGAGTCTTAGAAGGAGAAGAAGAAAGTGACGATGATGATGATGCCAAAGTACCGTACTGCTTGTAGATGCGGATTGGCTGCCACAAAGAGGACCAGAAAATGAAAGACAGACTTGTTCTGAATGGGAATGTTGGCCAGTTGCATGTTCCCAAAGGATCTGGTGATGCTGCCTCATGTGCTGCAATAGACCTCTGGTATCTATAATTGTGTTTAAACGGCCACTGCTTATTTTACTCCTGCAGATCTTGCACACCACTCTGTTTTTTTGTGCCCGCCATGTGGAGAAAAAGCGTTATACAGGAGCTCTGCTCTCACAGAGCTGGGCTTAGCTCTAGGACATTTTGGGCCCAACCCACCCACAGCATTAGCAGCATCACCAAATCTCAAAGCAGACATGGGTCTGGCTGTTCTTTGGTAGGTATGTGGCCTCTGCTCTTTATTGCTGCCACCACCGACTTTTCCACTGATATTGCCTCCTCCTCAGCACCCCAATCCAGCTCCCAGGTCCAACACACAGTTATCATCGGAGTCCTCACCCTCCCTGCTGTTTTTATCAGACTGTGAGATATCATAGTGGGCTCCAGGGCCACCCTCCCCTGCTCTGCGTTTTCCCCTACTGCCACTGTAGTTGCCACCACCCCAATGCCGTGGCTGCAGGTGCCACTATTAAAAGCACCATCAACACAGGTATACATGGGGTCACAGGCCTCCTCCCCAATCTCCTCCTCAGGGCAGCCCAAACGCTGAGGGCGCTCTTACAAGTCGTCAACAGGGAGACTCTCTTGACTATCTGCCGTAGGTTGTGGTGGAGTTTTCTTGCCACTTCTTAGGAAAAAGGAAGGCGCTCCTCTAGGAAGGGGTAATAGAGGATGGGAGCACTCCACTGGAAGCCTTCTTTGGGGCTGCAAGGAGGAGGAGCTGTAGGAACACTGTGACCCCTGGCTCCACGGCATCTGTCAGATTTTGAAGTCACTTCATGTCATCTTGCTGTGACTAAGAGGGGGAGTGAGCAATCCATTCCACAATCTCATCCTCTTTCTGCTCAACTATAATTGTGCACCTTTCCAAAGACAGCAAGGACAACTGTGGTCTACTACTACTTCTGGCCAGATAGTTGGTGCTGCTACTACCCACATTTTGGCTCTGGGTCTTTATTTTGGAACCCTTCTGTAACCCGAACATTTTTGGACCTCTCAGATAACATTGTGCACTATCCTGTGTATTGTTGTAGTAATCACTTATATGTGCTGCTTGTCAAAATATAATCAATGACCCCTCCCAACCACCCCAAAAAAAACGATTAAAAACATGTGAATATAGGAAAGTTTATTTAGGCCAGATACTTTTGTGTGCTGGCCTGTGTATTGGTGTTGATCACCTATATGCTGATTTAATTAAATTGAACAAGTCCAATAAAAATGTTTAAATTCCAACTGTGTAGAAATAGAATTCAGGGAAATTGACAATTTCTCGTTATGACTCACAGGTAGATTGCTGCCCTACCTTGTGACTTGTATATATATATATATATATATATATATATATATATATATATATATACATATATATATATATATATATATATATTATTACATTTAACAATTGCACTTGACGCTCAATTTTGTGAGCTCAATTTCAACAGTGTGGAAACTGAACTGAATATACATAAATTAACGACTAAGGCTTGATGCTCAATTTCAACTTAACACACACAGGTAGATTGCTGCCACACCATGGATATTCCTGCATTAATCACGTATATATGCTGCTTAATTAAATTGAAAGCACCCTCAAAAAAAAAACTGTACGTTAACCACCTAGTCATAGCTAACATACAGCCATGTCTCAGCTATTCCCACTATGTCATAGTCCTCCTCACAGATTACTTCTTTTAGTTCAACATTTTTATTAGTTGGCTACTGGCATCAGTATACATAAACTTAACAGATTTTGGGATATTCTTTACCCTACACCTTTCCTTGTCAACTGTTCTAGTCCCTCCCTCTATTCCTCCCCCAGTTTCATTAGCTCGCCCCAGGACTACACAATCTTCCCCTCCTCTAATGTAATTACCCTCCCCCAGTCCCTAGTTTAAACACGCCTCCAACCTTCTAGTCATATTCACCCCTAAAACAGCTGCACCTTCCCCATTGAGGTGCAGTCCATCCCTATGATAGAGCCTGTAGCCTTCAGAAAAGTCGGCCCAGTTCTCCAGGAACCCAAACCCATCCTACCTACACCAGTTCTTGAGCCTAATCTCCCGCAACCTTTCTGGTGTGGCTTATGGTAGAGGTAGTATTTCGGAAAATACTATCTTTGAGGTCCTTGCTCTGAGCTTGTGACCTAAATCCCTGAAATAGTTTTTAAGGGTGCTCCACCTACCTCTAACTTTGTCATTGATTCCAATGTGGACCATGACAGCTGGATCTTCGCCAGCCCCTCCCAGTAATCTATCCACCTGATCCACGATATGTCGATCTTGAGTGCCAGGAAGACAACACACTGTTTGACCATCCCGGTCTTTGTGACAGACCGCCCTATCTGTACCACTAGTAATTGAGTCTCCCATTTATTAATTATCTTGTAGAGGGGTAGTACAGTAAAATAAATTTTTTTGCTGATGATGCTAAACTCTGTAAAGTAATTAACATGGAAGAGGACAGTATATTGCTGCAGATGGATCTGGATACATTGGAGACTTGGGCAAAAATGTGGCAAATGAGGTTTAACACTGACAAATGTAAGGTTATGCACATGGGAAGGAATAATACATGCCTGTTGTCAATTGAGGTACCCGTGATGTTGAAGCTTTTGGTAAGGTGCAAGGCTGGGTCCCTTTGTACAGCTGTAGATGTCAGTGCAGTGTAGCGGTACAGGGAATAACAAAGCCAAGTTAACAGCAGAACATTTCTTTACTGAAGAATTAAGTTGAAGCCCATCAGTAACAGTTCTCAGCATGCAATAGACTGGCAGGTGTTACACAAATGCACTTTTTCAAAGCTCTTACAGGAGACACAGCTGCAAATGTAGTTAAAGGGAACCTTTCACCTCAAAAATGCATCTACACCTGCCAGCAGTACCTCATAGTAGCCCACAGCCTATTAATAATCATATGTTTCATCCTGTTGTCCGATGCTGCGTTCAAAAAACTCGGTTTTATTCTCCATCAGCGCTATAGTGCCGGCCAGCTTGAAGTCAAGGGTACCACGCCCCCTAACCGTCCCCTCTTGCCTGAGAGAGACAGCCTGCAGTGCGGCCGCGATTCCCCAAGTCTCGCGCATGCGTGGTGCGTTCTGTAGTAATGCGCTATCCCATTTCCTGCTGCCCCTGTTAGCCGGGTTTCAGCGGCGCAATGCGCATGCATGAAACTTGGAGAATTGTGGCGCACTGCAGGCTGTCACTCTCAGGCAAGAGGGGATGGTAAGGTGGCGTGGTTACCTTGACTTGAAGCAAGGAGGCCGCTGCCCCCTTGAATTCAAGCTGGCCGGCACTATAGCGCTGATGGAGAATAAAACTGCGTTTTTTTTAACTTACGCAGCATCATACAACAGGATGAAATATATGATTATTAACAGGCTGCGGGCTACTATGAGGTACTGCTGGCAGGTGTAGATGCCTTTTTGAGGTGACAGGTTCCCTTTAATAGGCAGAGATGTTTCTTTAAAGTAATCTTCCTTACACTTCACTAGTCGAGCTGACTTGGACATAAGCACTTGTAATTTTTACATTTACATCTGCAGCGCTGTAATTTGCTATCAATACATGAGGGAGGGGTTATCAGTGTACATAGAGAGAGCTGTCAGTCACTGATAACACCTCCCTCCTGTACCGATAGCTCGTCAAAGGGCTGCAGATCTAAATGTAAAAATTACAAGTTTTGCTGAATTAAATATATATATATATATATATATATATATATATATATATGCTCAGCTTCTCCTGCTCTATAACATGGTGCTGTCAGATTGCATTGCATTTTTCGGTTACAGATCTTCTTTAATAAGGACATGGCAGCTGATATCACTCTGTCATGATGATTAAATTAGAAGAGCAGACTGGTTGCTTTAAAATCATTGTTACTCCCAAGGAAACACATGCAGTCATCATTACTTTGCATCAAAAGGGCTTCACAGGAAAAGGCATTGTTCATGTAAGATTTCACCTAAGTCAACCATTTATTGGATCATCAGGAACTTCAAGGTTCAATTGCTGTGAAGAAGGCTTCATGGCACCCAAAAAAGTCCAGCAAGTGCTAGGACTGTCTCCTAAAGAGCATTCACCTATGGGATCGGGTCACCGGCAGTGCAGACCTTGTCCTGGAATGGCAGCAGGCAGGTGTGAGTGCAAGCCGAAGGCTTTTAGAGAACGGCCTGGTGTCAAGAAGGGCAGCAAAGAAGCCACTTCTCTCCAAGGAAAACATCAAGGACAAACTGACTGTCACCGCCAGCTCTCTGAGAAGGTCTGGCAGACGTTCTTCTGTACCTCTTGCATGATGTTCTTTGTTTTGCTTTCACTTTGTCATCTCCTTTCCTTCTCTCAGCTGTCACCTATTCACACTAATTGCCTCCCTTTATATTCCCTCCCATACTGCCTCACTTTGCGGTTTATATTACTTCATGGATTGAAGTGATCACTGCTGGAGACTTCTGTTACTGCTTGTTCAGATAAGTCCTTTTTATTGTGTTTACTTGCTGGCTTGATTCTAGGTGACCCTAACTCCCTCCGTATTAAGTGCATGGAGCCGGTGGTCGTGTCCCCTCACTATTATAGGGTTTTCAGGTGTCACACAGTCTAGGTACGAGGGCATGCAATCGTCTACCTCTGAGACCTTTGTATGAGCTTAGCAGTCAGGGTGAGCTCTTAGGGTTTTCCAGGGGTCACCTTTATGCTCCTTAGTTTTGGATCAAGCCAGTCAGATGTTTATCCATAACTTCCAGCTATCTGCAATATCATCCGTGACATTATAAACCGCCATTACCGTCTTAAGCATGGATCCGGTTTCAGCCTTGATTGACCGCATGCAGGGTCTTTCACTGGAGGTAGCATATCTCCGTAAAACTGTGTCTCAGTTTCAGGTGACCGGTTCTGCTTGCGTTCATGGAGTTTGTTCAGAGCCTAAGATCTCGCTTCCGGATACG
The DNA here is from genome assembly GCF_905171765.1 of Bufo bufo. Taxonomy (NCBI): domain Eukaryota; kingdom Metazoa; phylum Chordata; class Amphibia; order Anura; family Bufonidae; genus Bufo; species Bufo bufo. The sequence continues at coordinate 286,645,022 of NC_053389.1, forward strand.
TTCTCCGGGGGTAGTGAGAATTTAGTTCGCTTTAGAGAGGCTTGCAAACTCCATTTTTGCCTACTTCCCCATTCCTCTGGTGATAAAGAGCAGAGGGTGGGGATCATCATCTCGCTGCTCAGGGATTTTTGTAGCCCTGGGGCAGATATATGATGACCCGGATCGTATTGCTCTGGCTGAATCTAAACTGCGTCTTTTATGCCAGGGTAAACAGTCCGCAGAGATATATTGTTCTGAATTTCGGAGATGGGCAGCTGATACTGGTTGGAATGATGCTGCACTCCGAAGTAAATTTTGCCATGGTCTTTTGGAGGGATTGAAAGATGCATTTGCGTTTTATGAGAGACCTGCCTTGTTGGACTCTGCCATGTCTCTTGCTGTCCGTATTGACAGGCGTCTTAGAGAGAGAGGAGAGACCACTCCTTCATGTCATATTCAGTCCAAGGACAGTGGGGCGGTCTCATTTAGTGCGCAGGGGCCTCAGTCTCTCTCAATCCCCTCTGAGCAGGAGGCCATGCAGCTGGGTTTGCTTGCCTCTGATAGTAGAGGATTCAGCTCTCAGAGGAGGGTTTGTTTCTCTTGTGGGGGAATAAATCATTTGGCTAATGTTTGCCCCTCTAGGAGATTCAGGGAGTTTTCTGAGGGTAATAAAGAAACAAAAAGAAAAAACCCTCTAAAAACTTTACATTTGCTACTATTGGCAAGGTTGATGCGGAAATTGATGGTTTGCCGTTACCTTGTTTGTGAGATTTTTTGCCGTTTGTTTGTGAGATTTTTGTAGATAGTGGAGCAGCTGTCAATCTCATTGATAATCAATTTGCTATAACACATGGTTTCCAGGTATGCACTTTGGAAAAGGATATACCTGTTTTTGCTATCGATTCCGCTCCACTTTCTCAAATATCGTTAAAGGGCATAGTTCACAATATCCTTTTGACTGTGGGTGATGCTCATGTTGAGGATATGTCATGTTTCGTCCTAAGCGGATTACCTACTCCTCTAGTGTTGGGGCTACCCTGGCTCACTAAACATAACCCCACCATTGATTGGCAAGCAAGGCAAATAAATGGTTGGAGTGACTTTTGCAGAGAGAATTGCCTCACGGCGTCTCTTTCAGAGGTTTCTACCAAGACTGTACCATCTTTTCTCTCTGAATTTTTGGATGTGTTTTCCGAGAGTGGTGTCCAGGAGCTGCCCCCTCACCGAGAGTACGATTGCCCTATTAATCTTATCCCAGGCGCCAAGCTACCAAAATCTCGTTTATACAATCTCTCCCAACCTGAAAGAGTCGCTATGCGTACTTATATCTCTGAGAGCCTGAGAAACTGACACATCCGACCCTCGAAGTCACCTGTTGCCGCTGTTTTGTTTTTTTTTAAAGAAAAAAGATAGTTCTTTAAGACCTTGTCTGGATATCAGGGAGCTGAACTGTATCACAATTCGTGACCCATATCCGCTTCCTCTGATCCCGGATCTGTTTAATCAGATTGTTGGGGCTAAAGTTTTTTCTAAGTTGGATTTAAGAGGGGCATACAATCTAGTCAGGGTCAGGGAAGGGGACGAATGGAAGACGGCCTTCAATACCCCTGAGGGTCATTTCGAGAATTTGGTTATGCCCTTTGGTTTGATGAATGCTCCAGCCATCTTCCAACATTTTGTGAACAGCATTTTTTATCATGTAATGGGGAAATTTGTACTGGTGTATCTAGATGACATTTAGATTTTTTCTCCTGATTTCAAAACTCATAGGGACCACCTACGTCAGGTCTTGCTCATTCTGTGGGAGAATAAATTGTACGCTAAACTGGAAAAATGTGTGTTTGCGGTTCCGTAGATTCAATTTCTTGGTTTTCTTCTCTCCGCTTCTGGTTTTCGCATGGACCCTGAGAAAGTCTGCGCTGTGCTTGATTGGTAGCTCCCTGAGAATCAGAAGGCGCTGATGCGGTTTTTGCCAATTATTACAGAAAGTTCATTTTTAATTATTCCTCTGTTGTTAAGCCACTCACTAATATGACTAAAAAGGGGGTAGATTTTTCCTCCTGGTGGGTAGATACGCTTAAGGCCTTTTCTAGTATCAAGGAGAGTTTTGCTTCCGCTCCCATTTTGGTACAACCTGATGTCTCTACCTTTTATTGTTGAGGTGGACGCTTCTGAGGTGGGTGTGGGTGCGGTCTTATCTCAGGGTCCCTCTCCTGCCAAATGGCGACCGTGTGCCTTTTTCTCAAGGAAACTCTCCTCCGCAGAGAGAAATTATGAAATGGGAGATGGGGAGTTGTTGGCCATCAAATTAGCTTTTGAGGAATGGCACCATTGGCTAGAGGGAGCCAGACACCCTATTACCGTGTTTACCGACCATAAGAATCTGGCCTACTTGGAATCAGCCAAGCGTCTGAACCCAAGGCAGGCCAGATGGTCTTTATTCTTTTCTAGATTTAATTTTGTTGTCACGTTCCGCCCTGGGGTTAAAAATGTGAAGGCTGATGCCCTGTCACGTTGTTTTCCGGGAGGGGGGAACTTTGAAGACCCGGGTCCCATTTTGGCTGAAGGGGTGGTCGTCTCTGCTCTTTATCCTGATTTGGAGGCAGAGGTTCAGGCAGCCCAGGCAGAGGCTCCTGATCTTTGTCCTCCTGGGAGGTTGTTTGTGCCTCTCGCTTTACGACACAAGGTTTTTAAGGAGCACCACGATACTGTCCTTGCTGGGCACCCGGGGAGTAGAGCTACAGTGGATCTCATTGCTTGGAGATTCTGGTGGCCGGCTCTTCGTAAGACGGTTGAGGGTTTTGTGGCAGCCTGCGATACCTGCGCTCGTGCCAAGGTCCCTCATTCACGGCCATCGGGTTCTCTCCTCCCATCACCCATTCCTTCCCGTCCTTGGACGCATCTGTCCATGGACTTCATTACGGACCTGCTTCGTTCCTCGGGGAAGACTGTGATTCTGGTAGTAGTGGACCGTTTTAGCAAAATGGCACATTTCATTCCCTTTCCTGGGTTACCCAATGCTAAGACGCTGGTGCAAGCATTTGTTGATCACATTGTCAAATTGCATGGCATTCCTTCAGACATCGTTTCTGATAGGGGCACGCAATTTGTTTCCAGATTCTGGAAGGCCTTCTGTTCTCGCTTGGGGGTTCGGTTGTCGTTCTCTTCTGCTTTTCACCCGCAGTCGAATGGTCAGACCGAACGCGTCAATCAGAATCTGGAGACATATCTGCGCTGTTTTGTTGCAGAGAATCAGGAGGATTGGTGTTCTTTTTTGTCCCTTGCTGAGTTTGCTTTAAATAACCGTCGCCAGGAGTCCTCTGATAAGTCACAATTTTTTGGGTGCATATGGGTTTCATCTGCAGTTTGGGACATTCTCTGGAGAGGGGTCTTTTGGTTTACCTGATGAGGAGAGATTTTCCTTGTCTTTGTCATTTATTTGGCAAAAGATTCAGGGTAATCTGAAGAGGATGAGTGAGAGATATAAGAGTGTGGTGGATAAGAGACGCGTGCCTGGTCCGGACCTGAATGTGGGTGATCTGGTGTGGTTTTCTACAAAGAATATCAAACTGAAGGTTCCCTCCTGGAAGTTGGGTCCTAAGTTTATTAGCCCTTACAAGATCTTGTCCGTCATCAATCCCATTGCCTTCCGTCTTGATCTTCCTCAGACTTGGAAGATCCATAATGTTTTTCACAGGTCCCTATTAAAATCTTATGTCCAACCCACTGTACCCTCATCTTTGCCTCCTCCTCCGATTGTTGTTGATGGTAATCTTGAATTTCAGGTCTCTAGGATTGTGGATTCTCACATTATCAGCGGTTCTCTCCAGTACCTCGTTCATTGGGAGGGTTATGGTCCTGAGGAGAGGATGTGGGTCCCAGTGGCGGACATTAAGGCCACTCGTCTCATCAGGGCTTTCCATAGGTCCCATCCTGAGAAGCCCACTCGTAGAGGGAGGGGTACTGTCATGCCAGCTCTCTGAGAAGGTCTGGCAGACGTTCTTCTGTACCTCTTGCATGATGTTCTTTGTTTTGGTTTCACTTTGTCATCTCCTTTCCTTCTCCCAGCTGTCACCTATTCACACTAATTGCCTCCCTTTATATTCCCTCCCATACTGCCTCACTTTGCGGTTTATATTACTTCCTGGATTGAAGTGATCACTGCTGGAGACAGTTACTGCTTGTTCAGATAATTATTTTCTTGTATTGTGTTTACTTGCTGGCTTGATTCTAGGTGACCCTGACTCCCTCCGTATTAAGTGCAGGGAGCCGGTGGTTGTGTCCCCTCACTATTATAGGGTTTTCAGGTGTCACACAGTCTAGGTACGAGGGCATGCAATCATCTACCTCTGAGACCTTTGTATGAGCTTAGCAGTCAGGGTGAGCTTTTAGGGTTTTCCAGGGGTCACCTTTATGCTCCTTAGTTTGGGATCAAGCCAGTCGGATGTTTATCCATAACTTCCAGCTATCTGCAATATCATCCGTGACACTGACATCCTGCAGGAAGTACAGGGATTAGACCACAGAGGTGGGGATAAAGTTATTTTCTCGGATTCAGACTGTTTGGGACATCTGCAAAACTGATTGTCCAGAGAAGAAAAGGTTAACACTACCATGAGTCCTGTGTCATGCCAAAAGTGAAGCATCTTGAGACCATTCATGTCTTGGGTGGCCTCTCATCCAAGGGAGTAGGTTCACTCACAATTCTGCCTAACAACACTGCCAAGAATGAAGAATTATATCAAAACATCCTCCAGGAGCAACTTCTGCCAACGATCTAGGAGCAATTTAGTGATGAACATTTGAACATTGCTTTTTCCAGCATGATGGAGTACAAGAGAAGTGACAAATGAGGTTTAACACTGATACATTTAAGGTTATGCAAATGGAAAAGAGAAATACAAGGCTACAAGACAGCAGTACATACTAAATGGTAAAACCCTGGGTAACACTGAAATGGAAAAGGACTAGGGCTGGGACGATGGGTAGGCGAGGGTAGGAGTCTGCCTAATGCACCACCTTGCTACCCAGAAGTTGGGTCGCATTCATGACCGCATCTGAGGCCATTCAGTCTCTCAGCCTGAAGCCTATGAGGCAGTAGAGCAGCGCAAGAAGTTGCCATGATGTCACCGTGTCCTCCTGCACCGCGTCTCATGTGATAATGTCATCATGCATGACCCAGCACAGGTGGTCCACATGACATCACAGGTCTTGCGTCGGGTCTCGTGCAATGACGTGATCATACAAGACCTGGTGCAGGAGGAGTGGTAATGTCATGTGGATCACCTGCGTCACAATGCAGCAACACAGGAACACGGGACACAGATTGGAAGATGTTTGTGGCCTGCAGCGCAGACGGTGGTGGAGGTAAGAGTTTGTTTTTTACCCTGAGCAATGGCCAAGCATTATATACTGGCACTGGGGGGGAGCATTATATACTAGCTGTACAGGAGGGAAACATTATATACTGGCTGTACAAGGGGGAGCATTATATACAGGAATAACAGGGGGTGGAGGAGCATTATATGCTAGTTCTATGGGGGGGGACATTATATGCATATTTACTAGCACTATGGGGGCATATATATATACAGACACTAGGGTGGGGGCCATTATATACTGGCACTGGGGGAGCATTATATAATTATAATGTACAGGGGGAAGCATTATATACTGCCACTGGGGAAGCATTAAATACTGGCACTCTGGGGGAGCATTATATACTGGCAATTGGGGGTAGCATTATATACTGACTGTACAGGGGGGAAACATTATATACAGGAACAACAGAGGGGATGGAGGAGCATTATATATGGGTACTACAGGGAACATTATATATATATATATACTGGCACTATTGAGGCATATATATACTGGCACTATGGGGCAGAGGAGCATTATATGGGAGCACTACAAGGGGCATATATATACTGGTGCTACAGGGAGGGGTGGAAAATTATTATATACTGTAACTATGGGGGAGCTATATAATACAAGGTGCACTACAGGAGGGGCATTAAAAATATTGGGGGAACTGGTGGCAGTATTACTACCAGGGATACTGTTAATGCTTTATTATTACTGGGCACAAGTGAAGAACTGAAATCCGTGTCGACCTCACCTGTAAGTCACTGTATCTGACCTTTACTGCTTCTTTTAAATATGCTTTAATCTTTTTATTAGGAAGTAATGTCACTTTTAATTGATTCAGGGGATGGTGGGGGGGGGGGGGGCGCAATTTCCCTGCTCTGCCTAGGGTGCCGAAATACCTTGTCCCGGCTCTGAAAAGGACTTAGGAATTTTAGTGGACAGCAAACTTAACTCTAGAAACAAGTGTCAGACAACTGCTGCAAAGGCCATAAGGATAATAGGTTGCATCAATAAGGGTATAGATGCATGTGATGAGAACATAGTCCTGCTACTTTACAAATCACTGGCCAGACCACACATGGAGTACTGTGCACAATTCTGGGCTCCTGTGAACAAGGCAGACATAGCAGAGCTGGAGAGGGTACAGAGGAGGTAAACTAAAGTAATTACGGGAATGGGGCAACTACAGTACCCTGAAAGATTATCAAAATTAGGGTTATTCAGTTTAGAAAATAGATGACTGAGGAGAGATTTAATAACTATGTATAAATATATCAGGGGTCCAGAGATATCACCCATGATCTGTTTATACCCAGCACTGTGACAATGGGAAATCATCTATGTCTAGAGGGAAGAAGGGGATTCTTTACGGTAAGAGCAGTCATACTATTGAACTCCCTGCTGTAAGAGGTGGTGATGGTGAATTCACTAAAAGAGTTCAAGAGGGGCCTGGATGTATTTCTGGAGTGTAATTATATTACAGGTTATAGCTACTAGAGAGGGGTCGTTGATCCAGGGAGTTATTCTGATTGCCTGATTGGAGTCGAGAAGGATTTTTTTCCCCTAAAATGAAGAAAATTGGCTTCTTCCTCATGAAGGTTTTTTGCCAACTTGCAGGATAACAGGTTGAACTGGATTGATGGATGTGTTACCATGTCACAAGTCGAAAGTGATAACTAAGTGGCTTGGTGAACAAAACAATAAGACTGTGGGTCCATGGCCAGGAACCTTCCCAGATCTTATGCCCATTGAGAACATGTGGTGAGTCCTGAAAAAGCGAGCGGACAAACAAAAACACAGAAATTGTGATCAACTCCAAGGATTGATTAGACAAGAATGGGTTGCTATCAGTAAGGATTTGGCCTAGAAGTTAATATCCAGTATGCCAGGGTTAACTGCAGAAGTTAACACTAGAACTATTGAGCCTAAAAATAATGTATGCATCAATAAAAGAAAAAAGAAAAAAAATTTATGAAATCCTTATAATTGTACTATACAGTAGAAACATCTGACAAAAAGATTGAAAGACACTGAACCACAGGGAGGGTCATTGCCTAGACAGACACAGGAATCGTACGTAACTCTTATCCATAAAGATGGCAAGGACCCCCAGAACTGTGGAAGTTATAGGCCAATTTCCCTCTTGAACTTAGATTTGAAAATCTGGGCCAAAATACTCGCAACAAGATTAAATAAAATACTCCCTTATTTGATAGGCCCGGAACAATCAGGGTTTATTAAGGGTAGAGAGGGGAAAGATAACACACACAGGATCTTCCATGCTATTCAAGCAGCCAAAACAAAGAGGTTCCCGTTGGCCCTGTTGAGCATAGATGCCGAGAAGGCGTTTGACAGGGTCAACTGGAACTTCATGAAGCTAACTTTAGAAAAATTTGCCTTTCCTGAGCCCTTCATACACTCAATTCTCACACTATACCAACAGCCGCATGCCAGACTAAAAGTCAACGGAACACTATCCCCAGTCTTCGAAATATCAAATGGAACAAGACAAGGGTGTCCATTGTCACCCTTTTTATTCATACTAGTGATAGAGACATTAATCCAGCTGATCAGACAGACCCAAGAAATTGAAGGAGTCAAACATAACAAGGGAGAACTAAAATGCACTGCTTTTGCAGACGATCTTTTATTCCTGGTGACTAACCCGGATAAAGGACTAGATCAACTGGTCAAAAAGATCGAGCTATTTAGCCAGATATCAGACTTCAAGTCCGAAATATTAAATATCTCACTTCCCGACTCCAGAGCAACCTCTCTACAGAATAACCTCCCTTTTCACTGGACCAAGGGAACAATAAAATACCTAGGAATAAAGATCACTAAGAAACTGGATGACCTATTTAAATGTAACTACATTCCCCTTAAAAAGGACATCACACAACTTCTACTGAAGTACAACTTACCTTATCTGTCTTGGATGGGCAGAAAAAATGTGATAAAAACATACGTCTTCCCCAAGATTCTATATGTTATACAACTGGTCCCGATATACCTACCAAAAACATTAGATTAGGAGACTTTTTCTGAGATTCCTATGGAATGGGAAGAAACCCAGGTTAGCTCATGATCTTCTGACAAGGAGTAGAAAAGACGGTGGTCTGGAACTCCCAGACGTCTCGAGGTATTATCAAGCAACACAACTAAATAGATGGCTGGAGCTAGTAGACCCTCAAAGACAACCAGCGACATAGTGTAGGGCCCACACTACAACAACTTCTCTGGTTAACTGACAAAAGTCAAACTAAGAATAAAGATATAGACCCCTTATTGAAAGGGATAAGAGAGACATGAAAAGAACTAAGCAAAAAGTTAGCACCCGACCCGTCGCCCTTATTACCGGCAAACCTCATACCTGAACTTCTAGGAAATAATAGAGATATCCACCAGGAAGTTTGGTCGTCATTAAAGCAAGTCAGACTAGAGCATATATAGGAGCTGTGTGCGGAGGGTTGAGGGAGAGATCTGACTCAGTGAGACAACTGACAGAATTTGAAAAAACTCTTTTGTCCCCACTTCGCAAGCAGAGGAAAATTACAGCATTATACGCTTTATTAGGAACAGAGATTGAAAAAAAAAAAACATTATATATTAGAGACTGGGAGAGAGAGCTTGACATCAATTTCTCAGACCAGGAACTCAAAAAGCTTCTAGCTTTCTCGCATGGATCATCGCCATGTATACGACTACAAGAAAATCATTTCAAGCTTCTTACCAGATGGTACAGAACTCCAGAGTTCTTACACAAATGTGGTTTGTCAGGTGACCGGATTTGCTGGAGATGCGGCATTGGAGAGGGATCTTTATCCCATATATGGTGGTCATGCCCTCTAATCACCCCATTCTGGGAAGGCGTTAATAAGATAATAAATACAGTCTCGGCTATAGAACTAAAGATCACACTTGAAATGGTGTTCTTCTCACTTCCAACTGACCTTTACAGACCATCCAGACGCAATTTTGTAACCCATCTTATAGAGGCTGCCAAATCTATCATACCTCTCCACTGGAGAGACGCAAACGCCCTCTCTATAAAGGAATGGATTACCAAGGTAAATCAAATTTGTAGTTTCGAAGAAATGACAAGTTGGATCAACAGAAACCACGAGAAATTTCTGAAAACCTGGCACCCTTGGAGGTCATGGAATGATGGGCAGTGATGTGAAATTAGCTGATAACCCCATATCATAACAAACCACTGATGAGCTAGAGTCATCTAACCGACACCCTGATCTAGATCTTGAGCTTAGTTCCTTAGTTCCTCAACTCATACACAGTTCTACTGAGCACTGAAATAGCTTAAACCTCGCTTACTATCTATCCCCCCCTCCACCCCCCTCCTCTTCTTCATCTTTCTTCTCCTTCTATCTCCTCTCTCCCCCTTTCTTTCTTTTTCAATATCTTTTTCTATCTTATCTTTTTTATGTATAAATGGCATATGGTCCAGACAACCATGGTCCCCCTTGATACTTTGATATACTTTGCTATCCAATTATTAGGTCTTTACTTAACACCTCTAGGAGTCATATAGGGGACTGAGATCATTGCTATACCGCATGATATTACTTATGGATCTATAAAGATACATCAAATAGTTAATATATGTAATGTATATGACCTGTGATATCAACTTTGTATACTACTATATATGGCCAAATGGTCATTGTTTGTTTTGAAAAACTCTGAAAATAAAGAATTTACAAAAAAAAAAAAAACACTGAACCAGCAAACTTTGTGAAAATTAATATGTCAGTCTCAAAACTTTTGGCTGCAACTGTAATATCTTCCTTCTTAGATCTCATTGTTGTACCTAAAAAATCTAAAATTCACTAAAAAACTAAAACTACACTATGTCATCTCTGCATGCAGGACATTGTTAAAATTGTATTTATTGTATACAATATACTGTATAGCACTTATTATGCAAGCTATATAAGAAAGGTTCTTGAAGGGGTGATTTATTTGATTTTCTGTTGGCTTCTATCTGAGAAGTGAGATTCTATAGACAAATGTAAGAGTACAACTGTTTCACAGATTTTTTTATTTCATCACTTTGTCTTGTTCAGCTCAGGGGAGATCATTCACTGGAAGCTGGCAAAATGTCTGTTAACATACAGAGGCCATCAAGGAAATCAGTCACAAAGATGCTGTGTAAGTATGAAATGAACTTCAGTATTGAGCAGTCTGTTCAGTGGAGATGAATGATCTCTTTGGCATGTAACCAACAATAAAAAAAAGGTGTCCAAAATGTGCTTGAAAAAATATATTGCATTACAATGTTCAATATACAAATAGTGCAGCATCTTAAAGGGACAAAGCAAATAGATCTACATTATGGTTGACCACTGACTATATTAAAGGAATTGTCCATGATACATGACCACTGCAGCCATTCACTGTCCGCTGATTGGCTGCAGTTATCATTTGCAGATAGTCACAATATTATTGCTGCAGGGTACCAACAGAGGAGCGGTGGGGTATTTTCAAGGTGAATAATAAAAATGTAGCTATTTTATCACATACCCTGCATTCTGCAAAACCTTTAAGTTACCTGCATATATTGTGGATTACTCACGTCCATGCGGAAAAAAGCGCAACGTAATACAGTACCACAAAATGAATGAGATTTTACAAATCTCATGTACACTTTGCATATATTTTCCGTGCAGAAATTGACCTGCCATATGGATATTAAAATAACCACCATGTTAAGTGTTTGTGTGATTCGGCAAATGATAAAGAAAAAAAATCAGCACCAAAATCCTTATAAAAAAACGACATAAAAAAACACACTAAGGCCTCATGCACACGACCGTTGTGTGTTTTGCGATCCACAAATTCCGGATTCGCAAAACACGCATGGCGTCTGTGTGCGTTCCGCAATTTGTGGAAATGCACGGACAGCCATTAATATAACTGCCTTTTCTTGTCCGCAAAACGGACAAGAATAGGACGGGTTATATTTATTTGCGGGCCACGGAACAGAGCAACGGATGCGGAGAGCACACAGAGTGCTGTCCGCATCTTTTGCGGCCCCATTGAAATGAGAGGGGTCCGCATCCAAGCCGCAAAAACTGCGGCTCGGATACGAACCAAAACAACGTTAATGCGCATGAGGCCTAAAACTGTGAAAATAGTGTGGATTCATATATATTTATACAGTTTTGGTGTGGATTTTTAATGTGCAAGTACCCTAAGGACTCTTTCACATGGGCGAGTTTTTCGCGCGGGTGCAATGCAGGAAGGTGAAAGCATTGCACCTGCGCTAAATCCGGATCCATTCATTTCTATGGGGCTGTGCACATGGGCTGTGATTTTCACGCATCACTTGTGCATTGCGTGAAAATTGCAGCATGCTCTATTTTGTGCGTTTTTCACGAAACGCAGGCCCCATAGAAGTGAATGTGGCTGAGTGAAAATCGCAAGCATCCGCAAGCAAGTGCGGATGCGGTGCAATTTTCACGCATAGTTGCTAGGAGATGATCCGGATGTGTACCCGATCATTATTATTTTACCTTATAACATGGTTATAAGGGAGAATAATAGCATTCTTATTACAGAATGCTTACTAAATTAGGGATGGAGGGGTTAATTTTTTTTATTTTATTTAACTCACCTCATCCACTTGTTCGCGCAGCACAGCTTCTCTTCTGTCTTCTTATTTTATGATCTGTGAGGAAAAGGACCTGTGGTGACGTCACTGCGCTCATCACATGGTCTGTCACACGGCCCATCACCATGGTGATGGATCATATGACGGACCATGTGATGAGCGCAGTAACGTAACCACAGGTCCTTTTCCTCGAAGAAGAAGAAAGAAGAGAAGCCGGGATGCGCGAACAAGTGGATATGGTGAGTTAAATTTTTTATAAATTTTTTTAACCCCTCCATCACTATTTTACTTAGCATTCTGTATTAAGAATGCTATTATTTTCCCTTATAACCATGTTATAAGGGAAAATAATAAAATCTACACAACACCTAACCCAAACCGGAACTTCTGTGAAGAAGTCCTGGTTCGGGTCTGGGTACCAAACATGCAGATTTTTCTCACGTGCGTGCAAAACGCATTACAATGTTTTGCACTTGCGCGGAAAAATCGCCCGTGACGCCCATGTAAAAGAGGCCTAAGAGTGCCAACACAAGCTACAGTTTGATTGCGGTTTTTCAGAGTGGATTCCAGTTTAAGACAGTACCAGCAAAGTATATGAGAATAGAATATACAATTCTCATGAACACTTTGCAGATTTGTTCTGCATGGAAATTGACCTGCCGTGCGGATTTCTAAATCTGCAGCATGCCAATTATGTTTGTGGTTTTAGCTGTGGACTCTTCAAAGCATCAAATCTGCAACAAAAAATGCACTTAGAAATAGTGTGTTATGGTGCGGTTTGGATGCAGAAATCATCACAAAAATACTTGTGAATCTTCTGCGCTTTCACTAACACCCGTATGCAGGTATCTTTAACCCCTTCCCGACCTTTGACGTACTGTTACGTCATGGGAACCACTGAGTTCCCGCAATTTGACGTAATAGTACGTCATAGTGATCGCGCGGGCACTGGAGCGGTGCGCGCGCGATCACTGCAGGGGCCCGGCAGTCCGTAGTAGCCAGGCCCCTGTAAAAGCCGATGCCAGCGGATTAACCCCTTCTATGCTGCGGTCCGCGCTGACCGCGACATAGAAGAGGTTTGTGTCGGGTGAGGGAGAGCATCGAGTCCCCGCGCTGCTGTGGCGGGGACCCGATGCGACACAAGGCAGCCCGATGCCGTGCAGAGGCTGCCCAATGCCTTGAATGGCATCGGGAACTGCCTTCTACGGGAGCCGAGGAGATCCAGCATCAGGCTGGGTCTCCTAGGCAACCTGTTAGTGTATGACCCCCCAAAAATGAATGTCATAAATAGAGTAAAGTAAAAAAAGTAAAAATTTAATAAAAAAACTGAAAAAAAACAAAAAACACACATATTAGGTATTGACGCGTCCGTAATGACCGGCTCTATAAATATATCACATGATCCATCCTGTCCGATAAACACCATAAAAAAATAATGTGTAAAAAAAAGCTAGTTTTGTCACCTTACATCACAAAAAGTGCAACACCAAGCGATCAAAAAGGCGTATGCCCCCAAAATGGTATCAATAAAACCGTCACCTCATCCCGCAAAAAATGTGCCCCTCCCTAAGACAATCGGCTCAAAAAAAATAAAAACTTTTTGGGAACATGGAGACACTAAGGCTGGGTTCACATGGGCGTGACAGATTTGTTCAGGATGTGTCCCGGGTGCATTGCGGCAAACCCGCGCAAGTAGGTATGCAATTTTAGTCAGTTTTGACTGCGATTGCGTTCAGTTGTTCCGTTTTTATTGCTCGGGTGCAATGCGTTTTGCACGCGCGTGATAAAAAACTGAATGTGGTACCCAGACCCGAACTTCTTCACAGAAGTTCAGGTTTGGGTTAGGTGGTGTGTAGATGTAATTATTTTCCCTTATAACATGGTTTAAGGGAAAATAATAGCATTATTTAATACAGAATGCTTAGTACAAGGTCAATTGAGGGTTAAAAAATAAAAATAAATGAACTCACCTCAAATAAAAATAAATGATCCCGTAGCTGCCGATCTCCTGTTCTTTCTTCAGGACCTGTCAAAGGACCTGTGGTGACATCACTGAGCTCATCACCATGTGATTGGACGTCACCACAGGTCCTTTAGCCGGCAGCTCATGATTAAAGAAGTAAGAAGAGATCGGCAACTACGCGATCAAGAGGAGGAGGTGAGTTAATATTTTTTTTTATTTAACCCTCAATTGACTTTCTACTAAGCATTCTGTATTAAAGAATGCTATTATTTTCCCTTATAATTATGTTATAAGGGAAAATAATACAGTGAATAGACTGTCATCTTAGCAACCATGCGTGAAAATCGCACCGCATCCGAACTTGCTTGCGGATGCTTGCAATTTTCACTCAGCCCCATTCACTTCTATGGGGCCTGCATTGGTTGATAAACGCACAATATAGAGCATGCTGCGATTTTCACACAGCGCATAAGTAATGCGTGAAAATCACAGCTCATGTGCACAGCCCCATAGAAATGAATGGATCTGGATTTAGTGCGGGTGCAATGCGTTCACCTCACGCATTGCACCCACGCGGAAATCTCGCCCATGTGAACTCAGCCTAAAACATCATTTTTTTGTGTCAAAACTGCTATTATTGTGCTAAAGTGAAAAAAAAAAAAATATATATATACATATTAGGTATCGCCACATCCGTAACAAACACCTCTATAAAAATATCACATGACCTAACCACTCAGGTGAACACCGTAAAAAAAAACTAATAAAAAAAACTGTGTAAAAGAAAGCCATTTTTGTCATGTTACATCACAAAAATTGCAACAGCAAGAGATCAAATAAGGCATATGCCCCCCAAAATAGTACCAATCAGACTGTCACCACATCCCGCAAAAAATGAGACCCTACCTGAGAGAATCGGTCAAAAAATAAAAAAGCTATGGCTCTCAGACTATGAGACACTAAAATATGATTATTTTTTGCTTCCAAACTGCTATTATTGTGCTAAAGTGAAAAAAAAAAAAAAGTAGACATATTAGGTATTGCCATATCCGTAACAAACAGCTCTATAAAAATATCACATGACCTAACCACTAAGGTGAACACCGTAAAAAAAACAAAATTTCAAAAAAGCCATTTTTGTCACATTACATCACAAAAATTGAAACAGCAAGTGATCAAAAAGGCGTATGCCCCCCAAAATAGAAGCAATCAGACTACCCTACCTGTGAGAATCGGTCAAAAAATAAAAAAGCTATGGCTCTCAGACTATGAGACACTAAAATATGATTATTTTTTGCTTCCAAACTGCTATTATTGTGCTAAAGTGAAAAAAATAAAAAAAAGTATACATATTAGGTATTGCCATATCCGTAACAAACAGCTCTATAAAAATATCACATGACCTAACCACTAAGGTGAACACCGTAAAAAAAAAAAGTGTCAAAAAAGCCATTTTTGTCACATTACATCACAAAAATTGAAACAGCAAGTGATCAAAAAGGCGTATGCCCCCCAAAATAGAAGCAATCAGACTACCCTACCTGTGAGAATCGGTCAAAAAATAAAAAAGCTATGGCTCTCAGACTATGAGACACTAAAATATGATTATTTTTTGCTTCCAAACTGCTATTATTGTGCTAAAGTGAAAAAAATAAAAAAAAGTATACATATTAGGTATTGCCATATCCGTAACAAACAGCTCTATAAAAATATCACATGACCTAACCACTAAGGTGAACACCGTAAAAAAAAAAAGTGTCAAAAAAGCCATTTTTGTCACATTACATCACAAAAATTGAAACAGCAAGTGATCAAAAAGGCGTATGCCCCCCAAAATAGAAGCAATCAGACTACCCTACCTGAGAGAATCGGTCAAAAAATAAAAAAGCTATGGCTCTCAGACTATGAGACACTAAAATATGATTATTTTTTGCTTCAAAACTGCTATTATTGTGCTAAAGTGAAAAAAAATAAAAAAGTATACATATTAGGTATTGCCACGTGCGTAACGATCTGCTCTATAAAAAAGTCACATGACCTAATCTCTCGGTTAAACGCTGTAAAAATAAAAACGGTGCCAAAACATACATTTTTTTGTTACCTTGCCTCACAAAAAACATATAATAGAGCATATGTCTGTGAAGGTTCTCATTTATCCAGGTCATGGTATATCTGTAAGGAATAAATCAAGGCAACTGGACTTACTGTAGTACTCACATTAAGTCTAGTTGCCTTGATTTATTCTTTACAGATGTATAATAGAGCAAAAAAAAATCATATGTACACCCAAAATAGTACCCCAAAACTGGCACCTTATCCCGTAGTTTCCAAAATGTGGTCACTTTTTTGAGTTTCTACTGTAGGAGTGCATCAGGGGGGTTTCAAATGGGACATGGCATCTAAAAACCAGTTCAGCTAAATTTGCCTTCCAAAAACCATATGGCGTTCCTTTCCTTCTGTGCCCTGCCGTGTGCCCATACAGCAGTTTACGATCACATGTGGGGTGTTTCTGTAAACCGCAGAATCAGGGTAATATATATTGAGTTTTATTTGGTTGTTAACCCTTGCTTTGCTACTGTAAAAAATGGATTAAAATGTAAAATCTGTCTGAAATTTCATCTCCATTTTCCATCAATTCTTGTGGAACTCCTAAAGGGTTAATAAAGTTTGTAAAATCAGTTTTGTATACCTTGAGGGGTGTAGTTTCTAAAATGGGGTAATTTTAGGGTGGTTTCTATGATGTAAGCCTCAGAAAGTGACTTCAGACCTGAACTGGTCCTTAAAAAGTGGGTTTTGGAAATTTTCTGAAAGATTTCAAGATTTGCTTCCATACCTCTAAGCCTTCTAACGTCCCCAAAAAATAAAATGACATTTTCAAAATGATCCAAACATGAAGTAGACATATGGGCAATGTAAAATAATTTAAAAAAATTTAAGGTATTTACTATCTATTATAAAAGTAGAGAAATAGAAATTTGCAAATTTGGGGTAAATTTGGTATTTTTTTATGAATAAAACTGTCATGAAGTACAATATGTGACGAGAATGGACTGTATAAGTAAAAGTGTTTTAAAGTTATCACCACATAAAGTGACACATGTCAGATTTGCAAAAAATGGCCTAGGCAGGAAGGGGAAAACAGGCCCGGGGTTGAAGGGGTTAAAGGGAGACTTTCCAGAGGAATTTCAATGTTAGGCTACCTGCACACATTGTACATTATGCTGGTAATACAGTACATGCAAAGTGGATTGGATTTGAAAAATCTCTGTACACTTTCTTTTTTATTTTTTTCCAATAGGGAAATTACCTACCGTGTGGATTTTTTACTTTTGTAAACACAGGTACAGTTTAAAAATAGAATATTCATATGGATTTTCAGGTGGATTTCTATTTTTCCTCACCAAATCCGCATGCGTTACTTGCCGTTGTTGTCGTGGATTTGCTATGGATCTGCCACAGAGCTCACCTTTTGCAATGCATTCATACAAAAAAAAAAATCACACAAGCAATTGATATACTGCAGGTTTCTAAATCCACGGTACGAATTTACAATACAAATGGTATCTAATCTCGTATACGTTGCTGGAACTGTATTACGCTGTGTTTTTTGTGTGAAGATCATTGTGGAAAAAATGCAATGTAATCACAAGTGCAGATTTCACCCTTTGCAGTGCAAAGGCTGAGATAGGGGAAAAATCACATCAAAGGAAATACATGCGGATTTTGGTGCATAATTGATGCAGAAACAGAGAGAAATCTGCATGAAAATCTGCGCTGATATTCTGTCTGTAAATGCGCAGCCATGTGCAGGTGTCTTAAACACACTGAAAATGTGCTCAGCTGAATGTAATGTAATATTTCACTTACTGATCCATTGTTTCATTCTGGGGAAAATGTATTTTTAATCCACTTGCAAATGAGCAGTTAAGTGCACTAAGGGCATGCCTAAGCCACTCTGTGCACCCTTACTACTCCTGCTTCCTCCGCCAGCCTCGCTCTCTCCTTCTTGATTGACAGGGCCACGTTCCTGCATAGATATTATCTCACCCGTCCCTGCCAATCAAGATGGAGAGGAAGTAGCCGGCAAAGGAAAGAGGAGGAGTAAGCATGCACAGAGTGGCTTGGATACGCCCTCGATGCACTTAACTGCCCATTACATATAGATCATAAGAACTTTTTCTCCAGAAGAAATGGATCACTAAGGCTGAGTTCACACTACCGTTATTTGATCAGTTATTTCCATCAGTTATTGTGAAGCAAAACCAGGTGCGGGTCAAATACAAAGAACATGTGCAGATCTTTCCATTATCGCTGATCTCTGTGGAGGCTTCACTACTGGCTTTGGCTCACAATAACTGATGGAAATAACTGATCAAATAATGGAAGTGTGAACTCAGCCTAAGGCCTCATGCACACGACCGTTCCGTTTTTTGCGGTCGTGTGCATGAGGCCTTAGGCTGAGTTCACACTTCCGTTATTTGATCAGCAAAACGGACAAGAATAGGACATGCTATATTTTTTTTTGCGGGGCCTCGGAACGGAGCAACGGATGCGGACAGCACACGGAGTGCTGTCCGCATCTTTTGCGGCCCCATTGAAGGGAATGGGTCCGCACCGGAGCCGCAAAAACTGTGCCTCGGATGCGGACCCGAAAAACGGTTGTGTGCATGAGGCCTAAGTGAAAGGTATCATTACATTTATTTGAGGTAGCCCTAAAAGGCATTGTGCCTGGCGGCACACTCTTTTCAAATGTCCCAAGCAACAACTTTAACCATTTTATAGTCAATGGTCAGATTTATTAAAACTGTGTAAAAATGTCTTTGTTGCCCATAGCAACCAATCATAGCACAGCTTTTTTTTTTTCAAGAGCGCTATAACAAATGAAAGTTGCTCTGTTAGTTGTTGCTATCGGCAACATAGATAGTACTTCTTTTCATAAATTTCCCATTTGTCTTTTTCGCACAAACCACTTTGGCCCTGCTTAAAAATTTCAAATGAAAGCCCTGACACAAAGCGCACAATTATAGGGCAACAGTCAACAGCCAGCGGGATTAACCCTATTAAGGCCTCATGCACACCGTCCGTTTGCTCCCCGCATCACGGATGCGGACCCATTCACTTGAATGGGTCTGCAATCCGGAGCTGCGGTGCGGAAAGGAGGCACGGAACCCCACGGAAGCACTACGGAGTGCTTCCATGGTGTTTCTGTCCATGCGTCTGGACTGCAAAAAAATAGAACATGTTCTATTTTTTGTGGTGCGGACGGATCACGGACCCTTTCAGGTTGAATGGGTCTCGATCCGTCTTGGACTCCGCACGGACGTTGTGCATGAGGCCTAAGCCAGACATAATGGCTGGTAGGGCTTTCCCAGCTTATTAAAGCCATACCTTTTGTACCCTATCCATTATGTAATTTAGAAGAAATCAGTGTTTAGACAATATGCAAATTAAGTGAAAAGTGCACCTTAGCTCCTTTGCTCTTACCTAGGCTGTGAGATGGTGCAGCTTTATAGCTAGTATCACTAACATCCACTGCTAGCTAACTACACACAGGAATCTGCACCTTCTTCTAACTAAGGGCTCATGCACACAAATGTATTTTCTTTCCTCTTCCGTTCATTTTTTTTTTTTTTGCTGACCGTATGCGGAACCATTCACTTCAATGGGTCCCCAAAAAAAGGTACCCCATGTGCATTCCGTTTCTGTATTTCCGTATTTCTGTTCTGCAAAAAAGTAGTGCATGTCCTATTATTGTCCGCAAATCACGGTCCGAGGTCAAGTCAATGGGTCCGCAAAAAATACGGAACGCACATGGAACACATGTATTTCATCCATATTTTGCGGATCCATACTGTAGAAATGCTATGCCCAGCCCATATTGCTCATGCGTTTGGTGATTAGTAAGTTACTGTTTCCGTTTCCAATCCGCAAAAAACAAATCGCATACGGAAACCATATGGATATATTTTGTGGAATAACGAAAAGGAAGAGGACTTAAATCAGAGAAAAAAAAACTTCAGATACGGAACAACGGATCTGTGAAAAACGAACTGCAAAACAACAACGGTTGTGTGCATGAGCCCTAATACTCAGTCTCAGGCACTCCTACATCTTGTCCTAAGGCTTGTCTGCCCTTTCATTTATGCTCTCAGCCATATGTTCTTACTGCATGGCTAAATGCTGCAACGGATTGAGGAAAAGAAAGGTATGGCTTTAATCAGTAGACGATATGCCTGGTTTGATAGGGTTGATGCTGCTTACAGATGCCCTTAGGCCTATTGCACACGACAGTATGGCTTTTTCAGTGTTTTTGGGTCCGCAAAAAATGGATCCGCAAAAAATACGGATGACACCCGTGTGCATTCTGTTTTTTGTGGAACGGAACATCTGGCCCCTAATAGAACAGTACTATCCTTGTCCGTTATGCGGACAATAATAGGACATGTTCTATCTTT
The DNA here is from genome assembly GCF_905171765.1 of Bufo bufo. Lineage (NCBI taxonomy): Eukaryota > Metazoa > Chordata > Amphibia > Anura > Bufonidae > Bufo > Bufo bufo. Next base: position 286,665,420 of record NC_053389.1, read on the forward strand.
GAACGGAACGGAAAAACGGAAATACGGAAACGGAATGCATACGGAGTACATTCCGTTTTTTTGCGGACCCATTGAAATGAACGATTTCTTATACGGAACGCAAAAAACGGAAAGCAAACAGAAAAAAAAAACGTTTGTGCGCATGAGGCCTTAAAGTACCAATGAAATCACAAGAGTGGCAACTCATTGGGAATTCTTTCGATATGAGATCTCACTAATGGTCAATGAAATGATGCTCTAAAGCAGGCATCCTCAAACTGCGGCCCTCCAGCTGTTGCAAAACTTCAACTCCCAGCATGCCCGAACAGCCTACTGGTATCAGCCTACAGCAGGGCATTATGGGAGTTGTAGTTTTACAACAGCTGGAGGGCTGCAGGTTGAGGATGCCTGCTCTAAAGACAGAAATTAGGACAAGTCTGCACACCCTGTTGCAATTCTTATTGAGAACTATATGAGAACGCATCTCTTATATTTAATGTAGGAAGCTCACTCCTTTGTGTTTTGTTTTGCATGGAAGTAAATAGAATTCATGCAACCCTATAATAAAATTAGGTATGGGCCACTCATCTGGGGACAGCAAACTGAATTGTAGCAATGCAAACCACAGCAGGAAAAAGAGCCTCTCTTAGATACCAACAGGCAGCCATCCTGTTTTTCCACACCAAAACAAAATACTTCTGCGTCTTTACTGCATGCTTTCAGGTTAGTTCAGATAAATCATTTTGGAAGCCATGTATGTGGTGGTCGGGTTACATGCCACACCCAAGGGCAGCGTGGGATTTCTATGGGCACATTGGAGTAAACAATTGCATGCCTCCCAACTTTTTAAAATTGCAAAGAGGGACAATATGTGCGGCGCGCATCGCTTCAATTTTTTTCATTCCAGGCCACAGCTCTAAAGCCTCATTCACACATCCATGTCCGTGCTCAAATCCGTGAGCAGGTGGTCAGTCATGCATCTGTGAACCTGTCTGTGAAGGATCCGTGTTGGGTCTGTGTGTCTGTTTTTTTGCTGTCCGTATTGCATCCGTGTTTCGCTGACACTGAACAGCTGAAAATTAATTTTCAAAGCATCTCTTCTTAATGATCCGTAAAACACGGATGCAACACGGATGGCATCTGTGTTGCATCCGTGGTTTTCACGGACCCATAGACTATAATGGACGTGATGGATCCATGAACACGGACAAAATAGAGCATGCATCCGTGCTAAAAAAACGGACCCACGGACCGTGCTAAGACACTGATGTGTGAATACACACATTAAAATGAATGGGGACGTGTGCTGTCCGTGGAGAACATGTAAGCACACGTCCATGACACACTGATGTGTGAATGAGGCTTCACTCCAACAAAAGCATAATTACTGACTCTGCAGCAGCTGGCGATCGGTTGGGTGAGTATAAGGTCCTTTAGTTTTTAACAGCAAGTGGAGCCCATGGGACAATTCTTTTCTTGCGCTTCAGTATCCATTTATTAGTACATATAAATCATGAGATTAAAGATATTTTAAGTTCCATATTGCACCAAATAATGGAGTTATGGTCTAATATATCGTTAGAAATAGAAACCCTTCTGACACTTTAGTAAAGAGCAATTTAGTAAATTTATTAATGCACATTTATGCATTAATTCCCCAGATCAGAAAGAGGGACATGTAAAGGGGTATTCCCATCGCAGATAATGGGGGCATATCGTTAGGCTACGCCCCCATTGTCTGGTAGGTGCAGGTCCCACCCTTGGTACTTACCGCACTTACACCAAGAACGGAGCGGAGAGAGTGGCAGAGGGCGCACTGCGCATGTGCAGCCACCCTCCATTCATTTCTATGGGGCCACTTAAAATAGCCGAGCGCTGGCTCGGCTATTTCTGTCAGCCCCATAGAAATTAAAGGAGTAGTGGCCGCGCAAGCGCGGTGCACTACCATTCACTTGTAGGGGAGAGCGCTTGCCGGTGTCCGGACCCCGGGAAAGCCAGGGTCCTCCAGCCACCACTCTCCCCGCTCCATTCTTTGTTTAGGACCCGCACCTATCTGAAAATGAGAACATATCCTAGCGATATGCCCCCATTGTCTGTGATGTTAATACCCCTTTAAGGATAAAAGAGAGACAGAGGGACTTGGGTCAAAAAGAGGGACTGTCCCCCCAAAAGAGGGAAACTTGGAAGGCGTGCAACGGTGCAAATGGCACTTTAAAGGGACACTGACAGGTCCAAAAAGCATATTTAGGTATATATATGATATTACAGGTCTTATAAAGTGTATTAGAATCATCTAAGTATCCCCCCTGTCCACCTTATAAATACAGTAAACTGAAGTTTTATAACCTGCTTGAATCGTCTTCAATCTGCCCAAGGGGCGGCGTTTCATCTCAACTTGCGCCCAGCCAGCCGCCCCAACTGCCGTTTGAAGCACCGCCCAGCTCATCAATATTCACTTCGCTGGGCGGCTACTAGTGTCCCCGACGCAAGATCCGGCGCATGCTCAGTACAATCCTATGGGCATCGGCCTCCGGCTCATTGTCGGGGACACTAGTAGCCGCCCAGCGAAGTGAATATTGATGAGCTGTGCGGCGCTTCAAACGGCAGTTGTGGCGAGGCTGGCTGGGCGCAAGTTGAGATGAAACGCCGCCCCTTGGGCAGATTGAACACGATTCAAGCAGGTTATAAAACTTCATTTTACTGTATTTATAAGGTGGACAGGGGGGATACTTAGATGATTCTAATACACTTTATAAGACCTGTAATGTCATATATATACCTAAATATGCTTTTTGGCCCTGTCAGTGTCCCTTTAAGGCTGAGTTCACACGGGCGGGAGGTGAACGCATTGCACCCGCACTGAATCTGGACCCATTCATTTCTATGGGGCTGTGCACATGAGCTGGGATTTTCACGCATCACTTATGCGTTGCGTGAAAATCGCAGCATGCTCTATATTGCGCGTTTTCCACGCAACGCAGGCCCCATAGAAATGAATGGGGTTGCGTGAAAATCGCAAGCATCCGCAAGCAAGTGCGGATGCGGTGCGATTTTCGCGCACGGTTGCTAGGAGACGATCGGGATGGAGACCCGATCATAATTATTTTCCCTTATAACATGGCTATAAGGGAAAATAATAGCATTCTGAATACAGAATGCTTAGTAAAAAAGCGCTGGAGGGGTTAAAAAAATAAATAAAATAATTTAACTCACCTTAATCCACTTGCTCGCGCAGCCCGGCATCTCTTCTGTCTTCATCTTAGCTGTGTGCAGGAAAAGGACCTGTGGTAACGTCACTCCGGTCATCACATGATCCATCACCATAGTAAAAGCTCATGTGACGGACCATGTGATGACCGGAGTGACGTCACCACAGGTCCTTTTCCTGCACACAGCTAAGATGAATACAGAAGAGATCTAACCATGTTATAAGGGAAAATAATACAATCTACAGAACACCGATCCCAAGCCCGAACTTCTGTGAAGAAGTTCGGGTTTGGGTACCAAACATGCATGATTTTTCTCACACGACTGCAAAACGCATTACAATGTTTTGCACTCGCGCGGAAAAATCGCACATGTTCCCGCAACGCACCCGCACCTTTTTCCCGCAACGCCCGTGTGTACTCAGCCTTATGCCTCTTTCACACGAATGTGACAGATTGGCTCCGGATGCATTCAGGGTGCGTTCAGTGAAACTCGCACCATTTTTCAAGCAAGTTCAGTCAGTTTTGTCTGCGATTGCGTTCAGTTGTTCATTTTTTTCCGAGTGGGTGCAATGCGTTTAAGCGTTTTTCACGCGCATGATAAAAACTGGAGGTTTACAAACAACATCTCTTAGCAACCATCAGCAGGTGAGGTGTTTTTCACTGAAGCCCCATTCACCTCTATAGGGCCAGGGCTGCGTGAAAAAAGCAGAATATAGAACTTGCTGTGTTTTTTACGCAACGCAGAACTGATGCGTGAAAACAAAACGCTCATGTACACAGTCCCATAGAAATGAATGGGTCAGGATTCAGTGCTGGTGCTATGCATTCAAGTCACGCATTGAACCCACGCTGAAAACTTGCTCGTGTGAAAGGGGCCTTACAGTTGCAAATGGCATTACACATCAGTGTATAGTATTTCAGAAATTCGAAAACTAATGCTGGGTTCACATCACATTTTTGCCCTATGTTTAACAAGTCTAGGTAAAAAAAACGTAGGTCCCTTTAACATGGGCCAGAATTCCGTGCGTGTGCAATGCGTGAGGTGAACGCATTGCACCCGCACTGAATCCGGACCCATTCACTTCAATAGGGCTGTGCAGATGAGCGATGATTTCTACGCATCACTTGTGCGTTGAGTGAAAATCACAGGATGTTATATATTCTGCGTTTTTCACGCAACGCAGACCCCATAGAAATTAAAGGGAATGCGTGAAAATCACAAGCATCTGCAAGCAACTGCGGATGAAATGTGATTTTTATGCATGGTTGCTAGGAGATGACGTTAGTAAATTAATAAAAGTCAATTTACTGTATTATTTTCTCTGTATTATAACATGGCTATAAAGGAAAATAATAGCATTCTTAATACAGAATGCTTACTAAAATGTTGCTTGAGGGGTTAAAAAATAAAAAATAATTTACTCACGTCATCCTCTTGTTCGTGCAGCCGGCATCTTCTTCTTTCTTCATCTTTCAGGACCTGCAAAAGGACCTATGATGACCTAATCGCGCTTGCCAGGTGGTGAGCGTGGTGACAACAGTACAGGTCCTGGTGAATGAAAATAGAAGGATCTTCTATCTTCATTCAGCAGGACCTGTGCTGACATCACCGCTCTCACCACGTGGTGAGCACGATTACGTTATCATAGGTCCTTTTGCAGGACCTGAAAGAAGACGATTACGGTAGCGCAAACAAGAGGATGAGGTGAGTTAATTTTTTTTTATTTTGTAACCCCTCAAGCAACATTTTACTAAGCATTCTGTATTAAGAATGCTATTATTTTCCTTTATAACCATGTTATAAGGGAAAATAATAAAATGAATAGAACACCTAACCCAAACCCGAACTTCAGTGAAGAAGTCCAGGTTCGGATCTGGGTATCACATTCAGTTTTTTCTCACGCGGGTGCAAAACGCATTGCACTAGCGCAGAAAAAACTGAACATCGGAACGCAATCGCAGTCAAAACTGATTGCAATTGCGTGCCTACTCACGTGGTTTTCCCGCAATGCACACGCGACACATCCGGAGCAAATCCGGGACGCCCGTATGAAAGAAGCCTTAGATGTTGACGTATGATTTTTCTTTACAATAAAACTCTATGGTGACAGATGCCACTGTATGGCATCGGTCTGAGGAACGGGGAGAGTGGTGGCTGGAGCAGCCACCGCCAAGCGCTCTCCCCATACAAGTGAATGGGAGCGCACCGCGCTTGCGTGGCCACTGCTCCCATTAATTTCTATGGGGCCGTCAGAAATAGCCGAGCCAGCTCGGCTATTTTCAGCGGCCCCATAGAAATGAATGGACGGCGGCTGCACATTTAAAGTATATGTTTTTTGTATATGTAAGATAAAAACGTGATGCAAACCCAACCTAATATCCACCCAAGACTGTCTTTTTTATTTTGAACGGCTGCCATTTTTATTTCGCCAGTTGAATACTACCAAAATGAAAAGTTATGAGCTTGCATTATGCCAGATTACAATACAATAAAATGTAATATATAACATAATACTTTGAGATGAACACATACAATGATAGACAGTTCCAAAATAACAGCGCTTTGTAATTCTTAGAGTTACTAAATAATACCACAGCAGAAACCATGATTTCAGCTTTAGGATGGAGCAATATAATACAGACCCAGAAGCAATTGCCCCTTTTTGCCCATGCTATAATCTGTTTCACCCATTCCCCAATGCTGCTCAATAATTGAATAATAAAAGAATTTAGACAGTGTATTGGTAGCTGATTTAATAAGGTAGGTGAATGTCTTTATATCAGTTGTGATATATTCTGCTGATAACCTGATCCTTTTCAATAGACATAGCAGGAACAAATTTAATATAACCAAGTCATACATATTTATTACTTCTAAAGAAAAGAAATGTAGACTATTAATGCACCAAGATAGCTACATACCTTTCTGGCATATGAAATAAATAATCTTCCACTGTCACTAGGAATGTCCATTATTTCTCAGAATGTGTAATTTTCTGGAACAATCCAGTTTAACCTGAAGCATAACATTAATATTTCTTTACATATTAATATTATTTTTGTTTTCAGTTGTCTTAGTCATGGCCTTTGCTATCTGCTGGGCCCCCTTCCATGTGGACCGACTTTTCTTCAGTTTTGTTGTGGATTGGACTGAACCCCTTGCCAATGTCTTTAACCTCATCCATGTTATTTCTGGTATGTTATAAGTATTTTAACTGATTTATGGAATAAAAATGTATATGTATACATGGTGTTATATGTTAATTGAAATTGGCTCATAATCTGGATCTTCTAATATAGACTTGGGTTGACAGTATTATTCTGGCGCAAGGTGGTTTTCCTGAGACTTATACCCTAACATCGTCTACAAGTATCTAAGCGGGAATAGGGGTGATATGATTAGTCAGAGAAATGTAACGATCAGTAGGCAGTTCCACATAGCACAGAACTGAAAATAGTACTATAGTTAGGGATAGGCAAGGTTATCAGCTGGACACCGAGGTACAAATTGACAAAGCGAGTTAGCAGGAGAAAAAGTACTGATTGACTTCTGCTGAAAATCATAAGTATGGACACCAAGGAATGTAACTAGAGATGAACGAATTTATTTGTAGATTCTGACAATTGTTCCGAATCTCTAATTTTTTAAGCCTCTGAAACTAACCCGAGCCTTTTCTGGTTTAATTCGGATGAATCTTGTCAAACGGCGCACAGCGCTTAAGCAATCGATAGTGTTTTGCCACCACCAGGCAGGAGGTAATTGCAGTCAGATGTGGCCAAGCAATAACCACAGTTTGTGGTGGCAATGATAAAAGTATAAACAGTTACATCTGACGCTGTGTCAGACCAAGGGCACAGGTGAGAGAGAATGAAAATATTTGTAAAAACGTAACTAAATGAGATAGGAGCTTTTCATAAAAAAAAACTGTGTTTTAGAGGACTAGCGGGGGTTATATACCAATTTCCGGGGCAATTGGAGCTTTGGTTTGGAATGAATAGATTCAGACCCGAGCCAAACTTTTGAAAAAATTGGCAAATCCGAAACTAACAGAATCTTGGAAGATTCGCTCATCCCTAAATGTAAACCATTAAAGTGTGTTATACTGCCATCAGAATCAAGCTTGAAAGAGGACTGAAGTCAAGTACGCCCACTCTTCCAAAGAAGAGGCATATCCACTAGGTTTGGCACTGCTGCCATGGGTTACCATTTGACTCTGTTGCAGTGGTCACTCCACTTACCTGGAACTGCTGTACTAATATAAGACTGAAGGCTGCATAATTATGCCAACATATTGTGCTATGTTTGAGACACCTCTCCACACTGGAAAGTGTCACCTGTCTTGCATAAATATATGATATACTGTACTTTGTTGGATAAATAATGTTACATATGTGTTGTGTGGGTCTTATATGCTGGAAAGCACCAGAAGGCAAAAGAAGGTACCGCACAAGGAGGTTAAAACGCCATGTGTGCACAGGCCCAGTGACGTCTCCTCTGATGTTCCTCATCTTCTCCATTCAGACCACCATGATGATCTCTTTCAGCCATTTCTTATTTCTGCAGGTTTTGACACACAGACATCTTAGTTTCCTACTTTTCCATCATCTTCGGTGCAAAAAATACCTCCTTTTAATGTGTGCCAGTACAAAAAATTACCCTTCTTAGTGCTCCCAGTAGAGCCAATGTCCACATAGTGCCCCCCATAATGTGTGCCAATACAAGAACACGCCCCCTTATATGTGCCAGTACAAAATACACCTATTTAGTGCACCCAGTAGATGCTCCATAGGCCTGAAGCCTATCGGAGGTAACAGCGGGGCAGGGAGACATAGTTTCCTTGCCCCACAACAGTATCTAACTATATCACCATCCTGTTGATGGCGATACATAATCATGGTGCGCCACTGACAAGGAGGTCCTGTGGGCCGCCCTGGCGCAGGGGATCGGCACAGTTGGGACTGCTGCGACCCTTATACCGTAGCTACGCCACTGCTCTCTGGACATCCTTCTCTCATTCCCACATAACTGTTCAATTTTTCCTTCATCGTGCACTTTTCTTTTATGGTTGCATATAGGCACAGACTTTTTTTTATTGTCTTTTTCATGTCATATACTTTCCAAAGCCATCAAAATGTAACTACATTTTATCCAGTTGCATATATGCAGGCACTGTTTTCAGCTTTTTGGCAAATCCGCAAGATAGTTCCAAAGCATGAAACCCTCTGGGGTCTTCATATGGAGCGTGTCTTGATTAAATGTCTGAGATGTGATGAATTGCCTGGCATTTCTCGTAATAAAAAATGTTCTGACACCTGCTAAATTTTGGCCTCCATTGATACAAAAAGGTACAGTATCTAGATGTGGATCATTTCTGAACTGTGGCTAAAAATCATCACTTTGCCCTTTATCTATGCCTTCTAGGAGAACAGGGTTTTGGCAATGAACAGTACCTAAATATTTTCAGATAGTGAAGGATTCTGCATTTGTCACTCCTGCTGGTTCCACACCTGGTCTATTAGATTGGTTTTCAAGCAAACAGCCAAGATTGTCCTAGAGATGTACCTTTTTTTTATAATGATTTAAGTAGAGAAAAATACATTTAAATTCCAATATGATCCATAGTATGCTGCTTTTGTTTGCCAGGGATACAAACCTGTATATGCCTATATGAATTTTATTATACATGGAGACAGATATAAATCTAGAGAAAGAAGAAAATGGAATATCTATTTCTATCTATCTAAAATTGCAAAAAGGCAGCACACTCAAAAAAGTAATGGATGAAAAAACATTTATTCATCCATGTGGATGTGATGTTTCAGCTCAATACCAGAGCCTTTCTCAAGGCTCCTTGCCACAAAGCACAGAGGGAAGGGGGGCCTAAGCTTAACTCTTGCACCAGGGCCTTTAGCTATGCCCCTGCTAGAGAAGAACATGGGGGAAGAAAAACATTTTATTGCCATATATGATTTAAGATGAGTCCAAAAATGTTATGTGCCTACAGAACTCTGAGATGTATATCTGGTTTTGGTTCTGACTTATGGATGAGTCCTATTAAACATGCTTATTAAACATGCTTATACACATATGGGAAATGTAGGGTTATGTAAAAAATGTAGTCCCCTCTTCTGATGTATGAACAGTGGAGAGATGGTTGGTTGTACAATACAAGTATTCCAGAAATGGATAGAACTTTTAGTTTGTAAGGGGGTCAGGGACGGTATGAGCAGTAGCAGCAGTAACAGTAACCGTGACAATTGTGGTCCCACTAAAGAGTAGGGACGGTGGCAGCAGCAGCACTAACAGTGATAGTAACCGTGACAACAGTGGTCCTGTGACAAAGTGGGGACAGTGGTGGCAGCAGTAGCAGTGGCAGTAGCCATGACAAAAGTGGCCCTATGACAGAGTGGGGAGAAGGGGCAGCAGCAGTGGCAGTAAGGCTGTGTTAACATCACTGTTTATGTGATGATACGTCGGAAGAACCTAAAAACCCCCAAAAAATCCTGTGTTTTGAGCATCCATTTTGTCAATGTTTTGCATCAGTATTTGATCAGTAATTGTAAGCCAAAAACAGGAGTGGGTCCAAAACAGAGATAAAATGTAATGGAAATATTTGCATCTGATCTGTGTTTTGGACCCACTCCTGCTCAGCTTACAAATTTTGATCAAATGCTGATGCAAAACAACAACTGAAAGAAAGTATTGGCTACGATGATTTAGGTCGAGTTGGTGGAGTGATTTGTATTGTTCCTTCCAGTAACCAATGACACTCCTCCCATACAGCAATAATCCAGCTGCCATGTTTGATCCATCCAGTAAGTTCATCCCATCAGATTTCAACCGTAATACATGTTAAAAGCAAAATAACATTAAGTTCATGGAGGGATTCACAAGGGCTAAAATTTTGTTGCACTACACGGCAACGTAGAATTTGTTTAAAATTTTTCATGGTTGTCAGATTTATGTGGAACAAAATTTTCCATAACATAATGTGGTAGCTAGGAATGATGAATATTGTCTAGTTGGTGGAGTGATTTGCCTGGTAAACCCATCGTAGTTCCAACCATAAACAATTGCAATAATGACGCAGACTATTTTTTTCGCTAAAATAACTTATTAGCTACAATGAATTTGGGTTCAGTTGGTGGAATGATTTGTGTGGTTCATTCCGATAACCAACGACACACCTCACGTATTGCGATAATCCTGCCAGGTTTCATCCATCCAGCAACTTCGGCCCATCTGATAATACAAGAAGTTATTTGACCCCAGACTTTCCGTGTCCAACTTCCTGGAGGGCCAAGAAGTGTTTAGCACTAACTGCTTTGTGCTGCACTGAAGGGATCGCCGTGTGTCTACCCTTTGCCAACAGGTGCGAGTCACCTGCCCACGGTCGTTTGTCAGGATCGGGGATTGTAATTGGTGTTGACTTCTTGGACTTCGATCCAAATTTCAAAGAAAATTTGGTTTGCCACAAAGCTGAATTTCCTAGTGCTTCGTTGTAGCAAATTCATTTTCCCTGAATGGCAGTAAAAAAAAAAATCATACTTACCTTATCCATTTGCTCCCAACGGCCGGCCACCACCATCTTGATTGAAGATCTTGCATGAAATCTTGTGCGAAGTGATGTATGAATTCACAGGCCGCACAAGATTTCATGCTAGATCTTCAAACAAGATGGTGGCGAGCAAATGGATGAGGTAAGTATGATTTTTTTATTTTTATTTCATTTTACACTGTGTTATTATTGTCAGATGCTGCAATCAGCTATGAATGCAGCATCTGAGGGATACAATGACACCCACTACTTACAAAGAAATGTGCTTCGTGACAAAGTAACTTGTAACAAAGCAAATTTTTATGACAAATTCAGCGAAGCAACAAATTAAATTTTTGAATACTTCGCTCATCTCTAATTGTAATACTGGAGCAGGCTAACTTATTTGGAAAACGACTAATTTATTTGGTAAACAACAAATTTATTTACTAAAAGTCTTTTTTTTTTGCTACAAGAGTAATGTTTTCACTAAAAGAAAAAAATTTCAGATAAAAGAATAATCTTTCCGACTAAAAAATGACGATCAGCTCGTGGGCAACTCTGCTGTGTGAAGAATAAATTTATTTGCACTGCCCACATGGTGTAAAATAAGACCGCTCTGTAACACCAAATCACATTAACTGGCTAAATATCAATGTGGACACGCCACAAACAGTAGAATGAGACAGGCTTATCACCCCAATTTGTGAATCAGGGCTTAATAGAATTGGTCATCTATTAATCAATGTGTCTATCTATAACAGAACAGACAGTGGCATACATAGATAAGGGGGGGCTCCATAGCAAGGATCAAACCAGACCCCCCCACATAGGACAGAAGGGTTTCTGCTTAAACCCTTTTCAATGATCCTTGGGCCATTTTCTACTGCCTTATTTGCTAAAAGTCGGTCATTTAGAGTGTAGAGTCCTGACCAAGTTTTCACCTCCAGTAGAAGAGGTGATGATCCCAACTAAGACTGGGCCCCCTCTTGCCCTGGGCCCCATAGGAGTTGCATAGTCTGCAGCTATGGTAGTTACGCCCCTGAGAACAGATTAAGTATTAATGGAACAGCAAGTGAACTAGATAAACACAGCTATATATTAAACCTCCTGTTGACAATGAGTCTGAAGCACAGTAAGTCTATGCATAACAGAACAGATTAAGAATGAATGGCGCAGTTGGTAAACAAGATGCACAGGGCGATTACACTGAGCCTGAACTGTCCCTGCAGTCTCCCTATGCTCTCCCTACAGTGTCTAAAAACTCACCCAGCGATCTTCCTACACTGTCCCTATCCAATATTCTACAAATAAAAACTTGCTAAAACACTGTCCCTAGTGCTTGCTACATCTCTCCTTATGCTCAATTCAAAGTGAAATGGCAACGACCGCTCAGGATAAAGCTTTTATAGGGCTGTGATATCACAGGGATCGCTATCTGCTGATTGGCTGGCTGTACGGTATTTTAGGTCATATTGTATTCCCGGGCTTCTGACCATTTTATGAAAAAAACTACTCGCTACCATGAAGCGCAACGAAATTTGTATTGATTGCGAATCAAATTTTTCATGAAATTCAGGTCAAAGTCAATTTGTTTCACTTCGATTCACCCAACAATAATCATAATATTAGATGTGCTTGTGTATAGAAGCAGATATAACATTGCTCTTCCTGTCTCGCCTCTGTATTGTGCTTGTATTTTTTACAGTTAACTTTATTAATATGAGGACAACATCATCCACAGACGGGCAACATTTTACAAATTACCTAGAAACACACACAAAGTGAAGTAGTTGTTGTAAATAGCCGCAATGGTTTCCACCATTAGTGCTCTGCAGTTATCCTATGAATGTGTCCTGTGTGCTGACCCAGCTCATATATCTCATGTAACACTGTTGCTTTACTGAATATCAGGGGTCACATGATGTGAAGGTTGTCACATGACCGACGACATGTTTTTGATAGGTCACTGATGTCCTACACAAGCCCTATCCATTGGTTATATCATTTTACTGTGCAGATATGGGTCATCTGTCCGAAATAAGAAAGGCCTGTACAAAAAATAAATACATATATACGTATATTTGAAAACTGTATGGTTTCCTATTAACTGTATGATTTCCTTATTAAGACATACAATAGTTTTAAAAAATAAAAAACTATTATATATATATTAATTATTGAGAATATCCCAATTCACTGTACCATTGATACAATATTCATAGTCAGATGAATGTACTACATCTTCCATCATTAAGATAAATTGAACTGAATTGTTTGTATTATTAATCTATATGTTTTAATATATACTGTACGTGTAAGTGGGGCTTGATTGGTTGTAGTCCTAACACAACACATACAGTATACGGTCATCATTATAATTCTGCTTCTTCCAGGCAGGCACAGATGTAACTAATTTTAAAGCATCCATTGTACCCAGACGCTTCCAGTATCCAGAGATCCAGAGACGTGCTCATCATTTCAACAGAACTGCACTGACGTGGAAAATATGTCTGTCTTCCTGTATCTGCTAGTTCAATATCATCTCATTGCAGATGTCACTCTACACATGGAGCTGTTGTTATGACTTAATGAAAAAAATGTCAGAAATGCATAATGTCAAAATTTCAATGGAAAACCATTAGGCTTTAGATGGCATTTAGTGATGCACTCACTATATGAGAAACTGATACTTTTAGACACATGACATATTACATGCCATAATGTGCGTATAAAATACTACTATGAAATTTATATTTTTCATAGCAACTTAATGGGTTTACTTTTCACAGTCTGACTCCACTGCAGTAGATATACAAGTGAAAAAAATGTGCTCAAATTTACTCAAACAGTATAAGTATGATGCCTATATTTGATTTATCCAGAACAACCATAAATACTCTACGGTACATTAAAAACAGTAATAAGAACTCTCCGCAAAAAATACCATCACCTGCTGAGATCCATAACTTATGCAGTCCATTCTCCAGTAGACAGTTCTTTTCTTTCCTTTAGATTGTACAGAAGTTATATAAACTGTTCTACATAATTATTACATACTAGCAGAAGGACCCGACTTTGCACCGATACATTTCATCTATTTAATTTAATGTTTGTGTGTGTCGTTAAAAGATATTGACAGTATCCCCCATAACAGTGACCTCTACAGCACCTGGCCCCTTTAACAGTGAACTCCACAGCAACCCATCCCCTTTACTTTGACCTCCACAGTACCCTGCTGCCTTAACAGTGACCGCCACAGCAGTTGCCCCTTTAATAGTGGCCCCTGACCCCTTAACAGTGACCTCCACAGCGGCCTGCCCCCATAGAAGTAAAATCAACAGTGAACGCCTCTTTAACTGTGACCTCCACAGTGCCCGCCCCTTTAACAGTGACCTCCACAGCGCCCTACCCCTTTAATGCTAGGGCTACGCGCAAACATTTTGTCTCAACAATTTGCATAATGATAGGCTATGGTTTTGCACTGCGATTTTTCTGGGACTGTCGCGTCGCAGTCGCAGCATGTCACATGTCGCAGTGCAACATCATAGGCAATCATTATAAAAATTGACGAGCAACGTTGGTGCGACATCAATGTCTCGCGACACATGTAGCAGTGTAGTTGTGCCCTATGTGTCATGTGACTTATTGTCGCACGACACATGTCGTAGTGTAGTCCTAGCCTAAAGCTGACCTACAGCAGTGAAGAAAAATGGCTGGGTTGTTATGGAAACCTGGAGTAAAACTGTGTGTATGTGGAGACTAAGGGTCTGTGAGCTTCTATTGGCTGATAAGGGACATGTGACCGTGTGTATGGCAGTTGGGATATGAAGCGAAAGACTTGCAGGCTTATATTGGCTAATGCAGGTCATTTTTGGGGGAAAATCTCAGGAACGGTACATCGTAGAGAGCTGTGACCCCCCACAAGATTTCTTTCTATTTAGCAAGGGATGTGAATACCATGTTTCATTGAAATCGATGGTTGCGTTTTTGAGTGATCGTGGAACATACATATATATGTCGTTCTTTATATATAGAGATGTACAGTACAGACCAAAAGTTTGGACACACCTTCTCATTCAAAGAGTTTTCTTTATTTTCATGACTATGAAAATTGTAGATTCACACTGAAGGCATCAAAACTATGAATTAACACGTGGAATTATATACATTACAAACAAGAGTGAAACAACTGAAAATATGTCATATTCTAGGTTCTTCAAAGTAGCCACCTTTTGCTTTGATTACTGCTTTGCACACTCTTGGCATTCTCTTGATGAGCTTCAAGAGGTAGTCCCCTGAAATGGTTTTCACTTCACAGGTGTGCCCTGTCAGGTTTAATAAGTGGGATTTCTTGCCTTATAAATGGGGTTGGGACCATCAGTTGCGTTGAGGAGAAGTCAGGTGGATACACAGCTGATAGTCCTACTGAATAGACTGTTAGAATTGGTATTATGGCAAGAAAAAAGCAGCTAAGTAAAGAAAAACGAGTGGCCATCATTACTTTAAGAAATGAAGGTCAGTCAGTCAGCCGAAAAATTGGGAAAACTTTGAAAGTAAGGGCTATTTGACCATGAAGGAGAGTGATGGGGTGCTGCGCCAGATGACCTGGCCTCCACAGTCACCGGTCCTGAACCCAATCGAGATGGTTTGGGGTGAGCTGGACCGCAGAGTGAAGGCAAAAGGGCCAACAAGTGCTAAGCATCTCTGGGAACTCCTTCAAGACTGTTGGAAGACCATTTCAGGGGACTACCTCTTGAAGCTCATCAAGAGAATGCCAAGAGTGTGCAAAGCAGTAATCAAAGCAAAAGGTGGCTACTTTGAAGAACCTAGAATATGACATATTTTCAGTTGCTTCACACTTGTTTGTCATGTATATATTTCCACATGTGTTAATTCATAGTTTTGATGCCTTCATAGTCATGAAAATAAAGAAAACTCTTTGAATGAGAAGGTGTGTCCAAACTTTTGGTCTGTACTGTATGTTCAAGCCATAAAGAGTACAATCCAAGAATGGACCCAAAAATGTTCTCAACAGATGATAGCATTAACTTTTTCTTTATCATTTCTTCATCTTCTAGGAGTTTTCTTCTATCTGAGCTCGGCTGTAAACCCCTTGATATACAACCTTCTCTCCAGACGCTTTCGTTCTGCATTCCAAAACTTTCTACCACCTCTCTTCAAACACTGGACGCCCAAACTTCCTGTGCCAGTGCTTGTTCCCCAGAAGAGCACTTTGATCTTGGCCAATCGAAATCGCAAAGATTCAGCTGAAGAAGGAAGTCCTTCATTTCATCATCGAACCTCTGTTTGCAGCTCCCATCTTTCTACTGTTCTGTGACTGGACCATGGCCAACTGGGAAGGAGGTGGTTCTTACAGAGCATGGACATTGGATGTGTCAGTAATCAACAGGTTTCTGTCAGAGAGATGATCACTGCCAATAACCTTAGCCAGCTATAAATATTGAACATCATGTCCCAAAACAATAGCCCATGCTATCATAAAGGCAGTAACTTAAAGGGGTTGTCTAGCTGATAATTATTTTTCTATATACTTAGAGGGGCAAGAAAAGACAAATAGGTTATACTCTCCTCCACTGATCCCTTGCTGTTCCCATTCAGATGCCCCCTGGGTTTCTTTTGGTCTCAACTTCTCAACATACAGGAAATGCTCACTCAGCCAGCAATTGACTAAGTGAGCATTTCCTGTGAGTTGAGAGGCATCAGGAAGCAAAGACCAGTGGGGAATAGTGGAGCCTGAGAATGAATTGGAGAGTATTGGTAGAGGCGAGTATAAATTATTTAGTGTATTTTTTTTAATTAAGCCACTCTGAGCCAGACAACCCCTGCTTAATCATTTCATTGTTAAAGTGGATTCAAATGTGTTGCTCTAAGCATGCAGATCACCATAAGCAACTGGTGTTTTCTCCTATTTTAAGCCTTGTGATAGTAAAGCAAAAATGTGGCTTTAACATGTATCTTTTATATGACAGACTGGTATACTTTTATATAAGAAGTAATACATAGTTTTCAAAGAACTTCAGTGCCTTGTGAAAATATTCATCCCATTGGTGTTTTCTTGTTTTGTTGCATTAAAATCTGAAATTCAAATTCTGGGGGGATTTTTGGGTGTATGTCTTTATTCTCCAGGCAAAACTGCTCCCAACTCCTTCAAGTTAGATGGGTTACACTAGTGTAACAGGGTGTACAGTAGTCTTCAAGTCATGCAACAGATTCTCAATAAGATTGAGGTCTAGGTTTTGACTAGGCCATACCAAGGCATTTAAATATTTCTCCTTAAACCCCTCCAGTATAGCTTCACCCATATGTTTAGGGCCAGTGTCCTGCTGAAAACGTGAACCTTATAGCTTGTAGTGGTCCCTTGGAGAGATCCATCTCTCCTGGGGATTTTTAGAGCTCCTTCAGTATTATCGTTGGTATGTTTGTTGAATCTATGATTAGGCACTTATAATTTTTCCGTTTTTATTTATTTTTAAACATATTTTTTTTTATTTCTCTGCTACAATTTGGACTATTTTTAGATCCATTAGACCACTTTGACACAGTCAATATTTGGTAAATGTTTGATCAGTGATTTAATCAGCAAAAATGGCTCAGAAACAGAGAACAGGTTTAAAGGGGACCTGCCATCAACTTTAAGCTTACCTCACTGAGGGCAGCATAAAATAGTGACAGAAATGTTGATTTCAGCGGCCTGTCACTCACGAGCTAAAGGTAAGTGGTTGCCGAGAACCAGCATCATAATCATTGCAGCACAGGCCTGGAAAAGAGTCAAATCTACCTGAGAACAGTCATGTTTATTCATAATCTCCTGCTCTCCCGCCCACCTGCTGATGATTGGCAGTTGTCTCCTAGAGAAAAAGGGATAAAACTAGGTAGAAGACTGTCAGTCATCAGCAGGTGGGCAGGGAGAGCAGGAATTCATGAATAACCATGACTCCATGGTGGCCGTGACTCTTTTCCAGGCCCAGTCTGCAATGATTGTGATGTTGGTTCTCTGCAACCACTTACTTTTTACTTTTAAATGACAGACAGCTGAAATCAACTCACCTGTCTACTTAATGCTGTCGTTAGTATGGGCATCATAAAGTTGATGCCAGGTTCCCTTTAAATCTTTCCATTGTACCTTATCTCTGTGTAGCATCCCCTCCTGGTTTTGGCTCACAATCACTTCTGACAATCACTAACTGTGTGAAAGTGGCCTGACATAAAATCTAAATTAAAATCCATTTTAATTCAAGGTTGTAAGGCAGGCATCTCAAACTCGCGGCCCTCCAGCTGTTGTAAAACTACAACTCCCACAATGCCCTGCTGTAGGCTGATACCTGTAGGCTGTCCGGGCATGCTGGGAGCTGTAGTTTTGCAACAGCTGGAGGGCCGCGAGTTTGAGATGCCTGTTGTAACAAAATATATAAGGGAGCACAGCCTAAATTAAAATATGGGTGCACAGCCCGCTGGGAAAAAGCCAATCCTACAATTATAGGTAGAAAAAGGCAGCACTCCAAAAAATAAAAATTAAGAACACTCTTTATTCACCTCAGTGGCAATGGCGACGTTTCGGATCTGCACTAGAGCCTTTCTCAAGCCTTGAGATATATATTATAATTTAAAAAATATATATTTTTTTGTAATTACACATTTATTTTGTGCCATACATTTTTTACAATTACAAAAAAAAAATATAAAATATATAAATCTAATTTAACCTCTATTTCTGAAAAAGTTTGTGATGGGATTTGAACTCACAGCTTCTGCATCACAGCCCAAAACATTAACCACTACACTATATAGCTACATAGCCATTCACTTTAAAAAAATAAAATAAAATTTGACTTCTACTGTAGAGGAATACTTACTACTAGTACTATATAGAGTAGTAGTTAAAGTTCTGGTCTGTGATGTAGAAGCTGTGAGTTCAAATCCTGTCACAAACTTATTCAGAAATAGAGGCTAAACTTAATTTAACCCCTTAAGTACTCAGCCCTATTTCACCTTAAGGACCAGGCCATTTTTTGCAAATCTGACCAGTTTCACTTTAAGTGCTGATAACTTTAAAACGCTTTGACTTATCCAGGCCATTCTGAGATTGTTTTTTCGTCACATATTGTACTTCCTGACAATGGTAAAATGAAGTAAAAAATAATAATTTTTATTTATAAAAAAATACCAAATTTATCCAAATATTTAAAAAAATTGCAAATTTCCAAGTTTCAATTTCTCTACTTCTATAATACATAGTAATACCTCCAAAAATAGTTATTACTTTACATTCCCCATATGTCTACTTCATGTTTGGATCATTTTGGGAATGATATTTTATTTTTTGGGGATGTTACAAGGCTTAGAAGTTTAGAAGCAAATCTTTTCAGAAATTTTCAAAAACCCAATTTTTAGGGACCAGTTCAGGTCTGAAGTCACTTTGCGAGGCTTACATAATAGAAACCACCCAAAAATGACCCCATTCTATAAACTACACCCCTCAAGGTATACAAAACTGATTTTACTAACTTTGTTAACCCTTTAGGTGTTCCACAAGAATAGATGGAAAATAGAGATACAATATCAAAATTTCACATTTTTGGCAGATTTTCTATTTTAATAATTTTTTTCCAGTTACAAAGCAAGGGTTAACAGCCAAACCAAACTCAATATATATGGCCCTGATTCTGTAGCTTACAGAAACACCCCATATGTGGTCGTAAACCGCTGTACGGGCACACGGCAGAGCGCAGAAGGAAAGGAATGCCATACAGTTTTTGGAAGGCAGGTTTTGCTGGACTTTTTTTTGGACACCATGTCCCATTTGAAGCCCACTGATGCACCCCTAGAGTAGAAACTCCATAAAAGTGACCCCATTTAAGAAACTACACCCCTCAAGGTATTCAAAACTGATTTTACAAATGTCGTTAACCCTTTAGGTGTTTTACGAGAATTAATGGAAAATAGACATACAATTTCAAAATTTAACTTTTTTGGCAGATTTTCCATTTAAATAATTTTTTTCCGGTTACAAATCAAGGGTTAACAGCCAACCCAAACTCAATATTTATGGCCCTGATTCTGTAGTTTACAGAAACACCCCATTTGTGGTCGTAAACCGCTGTACAGGCACATGGCAAGGCGCAGAAGGAAAGGAATGCCATACGGTTTTTGGAAGGCAGGTTTTGCTGGACTAGTTTTTTTGACACCATGTCCCATTTGAAGCCCCCCTGATGCAACCCTAGAGTAGAAACTCCATAAAAGTGACCCCATCAAAGAAACTACACCCCTCAAGGTATTCAAAACTGATTTTACATTGGCATATGGAGATGAAATTTCAGAATCTAAATTTTTAGCCAAATTTTCCATTTTAATCCATTTTTCCCATTAACCACCTCCGGACCGCCTAACGCAGGATCGCGTTCCGGAGGTGGCAGCCCTGCGCAGAGTCACGCATATATGCGTCATCTCGCGAGACGCGAGATTTCCTGTGAACGCGCGCACACAGGCGCGCGCGCTCACAGGAACGGAAGGTAAGAGAGTTGATCTCCAGCCTGCCAGCGGCGATCGTTCGCTGGCAGGCTGGAGATGTGTTTTTTTTAACCCCTAACAGGTATATTAGACGCTGTTATGATAACAGCGTCTAATATACCTGCTACCTGGTCCTCTGGTGGTCCCCTTTGTTTGGATCGACAACCAGAGGACACAGGTAGCTCAGTAAAGTAGCACCAAGCACCACTACACTACACTACACCCCCCCGTCACTTATTAACCCCTTATTAGCCCCTGATCACCCCTGATCACCCCATATAGACTCCCTGATCACCCCCCTGTCATTGATTACCCCCCTGTCATTGATCAACCCCTGTAAAGCTCCATTCAGACGTCCGCATGATTTTTACGGATCCACTGATAGATGGATCGGATCCGCAAAACGCATCCGGACGTCTGAATGAAGCCTTACAGGGGCGTGAACAATGACTGTGGTGATCACCCCATATAAACTCCCTGATCACCCCCCTGTCATTGATTACCCCCCTGTCATTGATTACCCCCCTGTAAAGCTCCATTCAGACGTCCGCATGATTTTTACGGATCCACTGATAGATGGATCGGATCCGCAAAACGCATCCGGACGTCTGAATGAAGCCTTACAGGGGCATGATCAATGACTGTGGTGATCACCCCATATAGACTCCCTGATCACCCCCCTGTAAAACTCCATTCAGATGTCCGCATGATTTTTACGGATGCACTGATAGATGGATCGGATCCGCAAAACGCATCCGGACGTCTGAATGAAGCCTTACAGGGGCATGATCAATGACTGTGGTGATCACCCCATATAGACTCCCTGATCACCCCCCTGTAAAGCTCCATTCAGATGTCCGCATGATTTTTACGGATGCACTGATAGATGGATCGGATCCGCAAAACGCACCTGGACGTCTGAATGAAGCCTTACAGGGGCATGATCAATGACTGTGGTGATCACCC